>NW_010255556.1:1127-6577 GCF_000690775.1 Eurypyga helias | reverse complement strand
GCACGTCCCGGCGCGGAGGCGCTCCCCGCCTCGCGTTGCATGCTGGGAAATGCAGTTCCCCGCCTCCGCGGGGCTCCCGCCCTGCCGCCGCCTCCCCGCCTGCCGCCCTGGGCCTGAGGGGGAGTGGGCAACACGGGGCAAAACGAGGGAGAAAAAGGCCGCAAACTCGGAAAGAGGCGGCTGGGGGGGTTTTTGTGAGGCGTTTGGCGGGGGATAGCGGGGAAGGTTTTGCTGGGGGGTTTTTTGTGAGGCGTTTGGTGGGTGACAGCGGGAAAGTAAGCAGCCAGCGTACAGCCCTGCAGCGCTGAGGCAGGGTTTGTGGAGCGTAGGGCGCTTGTGAGCCTGAGAGACTGGAATGCCATCGTGTGTTCATGTCAATGCACGGTGGTGACAGAAAGCACCTCTGCGGGCTTCGTTTGTGTTCTCTACCTGCGAGAGACTCTGATTGTTACCCAGGCGCCGCTATTTGCCTTAAAAACAGACACAGGCCTTGCCTTTTCCCTGCCCGGTCCCCGGCCTACAGTCACGGAGCAGGACAGCGGTTGTGCTGAGGATGCGTGGGTCGTCCCTCAGGCCTTCATAGAATCATAGAATCATAGAATGGTTTGGGTTGGAAGGGACCTTAAAGATCATCTAGTTCCAACCCCCCTGCCATGGGCAGGGACACCTTGCACTAGACCAGGTTGCTCCAAGCCTCATCCAGCCTGGCCTTGGACACTCCCAGGGATGGGGCATCCACAGCTTCTCTGGGCAACCTGTTCCAGTGCCTCACCACCCTCTCTGGGAAGAATTTCTTCCTGATATCTAATCTAAACCTCCCTGATTTCAATTTGTACCTGTTACCCCTTGTCCTATCACTACAGGCCCTTGTAAAAAGTCCTCTCCCAGTACCCTTGTAGCCCCTTCAGATACTGGAAAGCTGCAATGAGGTCTCCTCGGAGCCTCCTCTTCTCCAGGCTGAACAAGCCCAGTTCTCGCAGCCTTTCGTCATAGCAGAGGTGCTCCAGCCCTCTGAGCATCTTCGTGGCCTCCTCTGGACTCGCCTTGCCCGGTCACGGCCACTGCGGAGTCCCAGCTCCAAAACACACTGTCCCACGTTAAAGGTGGAGAAGCAGGGTGAGACGGCGTGGTGCTCGGGACACGCAGTGTGGCTCCAGCAGGTCGTGTGTCTTCTCCTCCCGTAAGGGTCTGCAGGTCTCTGCTCATGAGCCGAGTCCCTGGCAGATGTGCTCTGCCCGATTTCCCCGTGGTGCTTTCAGAAGCTGCTGTTTCCAGCTGATCAACCCGGTCCGGCATTCTCAGCCTGATGCAGAGACTCATATCATGGCCTGGTCAGGGGAGCTGCATCCCCAGGACACTACCTGTGTTCCCCCGATTCACACCATGTTCCTGGATTAGGCAAAATGGCATTTGTTCCCGCTCTCTGACCACCAAGGAGGATTTCACAGCTCTCTATCACACCCCCATTGTTGCTGCTCCTCCACCCTAGAGAGAGGTTCAGGCTGTGCTCTCATTCCAGCCCCCTCCCTAAACATTTTCCTTTCAAGCGGCAGGTTTTACAGTTCTGTGAGCAGTTACCACGCTATTAGCAGCTCCCTGGCTCCACCCCGAGTTCCTGGGTGTGGGGCGGCTGCACCCCCACACCGCCTACAGCACAGCACACCACACCCTGCCAAAGCAGCGCTGCCAGAGACCCGCATGGGCAAGCAGCACCTTCTCTGCCCTCTCCTGTCTCTTTGTGGGTGTCCTCGGCGCCCTCAGGGTGAGATCTGCCCGGGATGCCAGCACGCAGACACTCCCAGGCAGGACAATACGTCTTTAATGCTCTGAAGGACTGGGCAGGAGGAGATGCCTGAAGGACTGGGCAGGAGGTGCAGAGGGGATCCAGCCTGTGCAGAGCTGCAGCGAGTTTGCAATGTGATGCTGCATCATTCCTCTTGCCTGCTCCGCTAGCCAAGGGCATGAGAAGGGGGACGGGGAGGCATGAGCAGGGGACCGGGAAGCATCCAATCCCATCAGGCACGCAGTCGGATGTAGGTTTCTTGTGACCAGAGACAAAAGTATGGGAAGACCTTCTGGGTGAAAAAGGCCTTGAACTGCAAGATCGGCATCACGTTCTCCACATTGTAGAAGGTCTCTTGGCCCACTTCGGAGTCCAGGTGAACCCTGATTCTCTGGAGCTCTTCCTTCAGTGCCAGCGGGGCATGGGGCATGTGGAGCACTGTGTGCTGGCGATTCCAGTCCAGCCACAGGGCCCAGATCTCCTCCATGGCCACCCTGAGCGAGTCCTTTCTCCGCACGGGGTCCACGGTCCAGCTGTCCCCTCCAGCTCCCAGTAATGCCTCCCGGCTTTGAACCCCTGGGAGACCAGGATACTGGGGTTGCCCATAAATCTCTCGGGGGTGTCAGGGAGGTTTGGCTGTCCGTCTCCCCGCAACACGTTTCTGAGGTCCTTCGAGACAATCAGGCTTGACGGTCCCTGGGTGCAGCATCACCTTCACTACATGACAGAGACAAATGTCAATCCGTTGCCCACTGAGGAGCAAAGCAGCACCTCTCCCTCCTCTTCCACAGGGCTGGGATGTGTCCCGTGAGGACAGCAGTGGAGCCAGGCCAGTCCCTGCTCCAGTGTCAAGGCTGACCAGTGCTCCCCAAAGGGACAACCAGCTGCTAACCCAGCTCCGCCGAGTAACCAGGCAATCTCGCTGCAGAGCCGGAGCCATCCTTCCATGTGGGATGTTCTGCTGCCATCCCGCGGCCATCCCACAAGGCCACCGAGGTGTCACCGTGCAGTGCCGTCACCCCAGGCCCTCTGCTAAACCCACTCATCCCGGGCCCAGCTCACAGCGAGAGGACCGTAGTGTGGGGGAAACTGAGGCACGCCCATCCTGTGCGTCAGGTTCCTCATCCCGAAAACTGAGGGTAGCGACCATCCTCAGCGCAAACAGCTCCCACTAGCCCCGAGCCCTGCGATGCTGCCAGGATCGCCTGGACCCGGGGCATCCGCAAAGGCATTTCTGATCCCTGCTTAAACACCAGCTCAAGATGCTCATGGCCCCTTTGCTTAACTAGTCCTGATCTTACCCATCCCAGTGAGAGAAGGTGAAGTCTCCAGAGACGGGGAATCCGAGGGCTGTCCCAGTCCTCGTTCGGTGTTAGAGGACAGTGTGGTCAGGCATTACCCAGCATGGGGACAGACACGGATTTTTATAGCAGGCTTAGTCAAAGCAAAGGGACCTGGTTTAGTCAGACCCTGGATTTAGATGTGGTGTGAGCCCGTCTCTGCCCCAGGGATATAAGGAAACTCATTCTGGAACACTTTTCTCCCTGGTTTGTGCCCATCAGTTCCAGAAACTTACCCTTGTCTTGGCCCATCTCGCTCAGGAGGTTCACTACAGGAAGGAAAGGGAGATGCGCGCGTCTCTGTCCTCCCGGAGCATCATTCCTACTCTCCATCACGGCAGCAAGCCAGGCATGGACCCTGCTCCCCTCTCCCACAGCAGCCAAGCCCGGGGGAAGCATGGTGTGGGGACGGCAGTGCCCGGTGCCCCACAGCACCAGCAGGCCCTCCTGGGGCCCAGACGCACAGCAAGGCATCGCTCGCCGCTGCTTTGCTTTACCTTTGGATGTGGCCACGCGCCCGCGACCTGCCAGCTCAGGGAGCCTCGTAAGGGTCCTTGGCAGCTCTGGGAAAACCGGCTCTGGGATCTGGGCCTTCGCCGCGTCGCAGCTGAGGGGGAAACACGGAGAGAAGCTCCGACCCTGGCAGTCAGAGGGCCAGGAGGGAAATGGGGACAATCCCCTACAGCAACACGACTCGGGAGCTGCATTCCAGCTATTGGCACAGGAACCCCGTCTTTAACAGGGAAGCAACGACCTCTGGCTCTGGATAACGTCACATCTCAGCCTCCTGCAGCGTGTCCAAACCTCTGCCCAGAGAGGAGAGCGACTCTGCGCCCGTTTCGTACCTGCTCAGGGTTATTCCAAAGTCCTGGAAGAGGGAAAACACCAGGGGAGCTCTGGCACTGCCGACTGACCATGGTCCCCGGCGCAGTGAGTTAGTCGCTCCCCTGCTGCAGGGTGACGGGGTTTGGGGGGTCACACCACTCTCCCAGGCACTCGCTCGGCCATGTCCCTGCCTCCCCTCAGCTCACGCTGCGGGCCCCGACCCACAGCAGCCCCACTGCCATGCCGGCACCCTTCGCTCCCAGGCTCTGGGACAGCGGGATGCGGAGGGCGCCAGGCGGGTGTCACAGCGCCCGGGTGGGTGACGCAGCCTCACCATAAGGAACTCGACCGACCACCGGTTGGTCACGTCTTTGTGTCCGCAGTCAGCGTATCCAGCAAGGATTTCCTCTTGGAAACGCTGGAGACGTACTGGCGGTGCTCCTCGGCGAGCTCCTCGCGCCCGGGCGAGCTGGGCGAGCGGGACACCCTCCTGCTCCCACCGCTGCTCGAGGGTGTCCCGCAGCCTCTGGGAGCCGAGACCCCGGAGCCATCCCGACCTCCGGCCCTGCTGGCACGTGCACCCAGGGCTGTGATGAGCGGGATTCAAGGATCAGAGGGGAAAGGGAGAGGAGTTTTTGGGAAGGAAGAGCTGGAGGGGGAAAAGGGGTGGCAAGTTGATGGCTCCAAGGTGACAGCAGAGTCTGAGTGGGAGCAGGATGGGAGGATATGTGGGATGGATATATGGGAGAGAGCAGCCGGTGTTGTTATGGCAGAGGAGGGAAGCAGCTGTGGGACGAGGGGAAGATGGGAGCGGTGGGGAAGCGGGCAGGAGGGCACGGCGTGTGGCAGGAGACAGGACCACGGACCAGCAGGTCATCGCTTCCCGCTTCTCCCTCGGGCTTCGATTCCTCTTTTTGTAGGAAAACCGGGTTGCTTGGGAGTGTCTCCTGGGGGGAAAAACAGGACAGATGTGGGGATTTAGGGGTTAAGGTGCGAGATGCTGGTGCCGCAGTGGGGTTCCACAGGGGTGGGCTCTGACCTGCATCTCCCCAAGTCCGGCTCCAGCCAGGCTGAGGAGATCCCTGGGAGCCACCGTTTTGGGCAGAAACATTTCTGGAATAGCTCCATGCGGAATGCCTGAAGTTTGTGGTTTGCGTTGAGGGGGGGAAGGAGCTGTTGTTTTAATTAAGAAAAACAACTTTTGGTGTTGGAAGTGGGATTTGTGGGAAAAGGTTTGCAGGGATGGCAGCGCTGTGTCTCTGACGCACTCCATAAATTCCCTGGAATATCAGAAGCCCCTTGTGTTCCGAGCCCTGCCCTGCGGCAGGGTGTCAGGTGGGGGTAACCCCAGCTTGCATGTCTGGGGGTGTCCCTGCAGCCCCGTCCCTGCTGGGACCTTGTGGGGTCACAGAGGGGTGGGGAGCGGGGGAGACATCGGCAGTGGGAGCCACAGGACAACCAGCAGCCCCCGCGGGGGGAGGGTTGGGGACCCCGGCCCACAA
>NW_010255556.1:0-1002 GCF_000690775.1 Eurypyga helias | reverse complement strand
TACCTGACAGGGACCCTAACCCATACCCACATGGGGACCCCAATCTGTACCCCAGTAGGGACCCCAAACCCGTACCCCAACAGGGATCCCAAACGCATATCCCAACAGGGACCCTAACCCATACCCTGATGGGGACCCTAACCCGAACCCCAGCAGACACCCCAAACCTGTACCCAGTCAGGGACCCCACCCAGCAGCTGGATGAGGTCCCAAATCCATGGCTGGGCAGGGACCCACCCAGTCCCCAAGAGCCCCCGGCCCCCACCCGGAGCTGCTGCGCGGCCTCCTGCGGGCAGAGTGGCTGGGGGGGGGGGGGGGCGGGGGGGGGGTGGAGGGGTGCGGGACCGGGGTGGTGCGGGCGGCCTGGATGGGTGTGTCTGCACACATGTGTGTGTGGGCATGTGTCAGAGGGGCTGTGCGGGCGTGTGCGTGAGTGTGCGTGTATGTTGGCGTGTGTGAATGTTGCATGTGTGTATATGCACGTGTGTGCGTGTATGTTGGCATGTGCATAAGCATGGGTGTGTGTTGGCATGTGTGTGTATGCACACGTGTGTGTTGACGTGTGTGCATATGTATGCACACATATCTGTATGTTGGCGTGTGCATGAGTGTGTATGCACGTGTGTGTGTACATTGTCATGTGCATGCATGTGTGCATGCACGTGTACCTTGCATTGGTAAGTGCATGCATGTGGGCATATGTGTTGGTATATGCATGTATGTGCATGAATGTATGCATGTGTACGTGTGTGTTTGCATGTGTATACACGTGTGGCCTTGTATGTTGGTGTGTGCATGCATGTGTGCTTGCTTGCTGATGTGTGCATGCACGTGTGCCTTACGTTGGGGTGTGCGTGCATGTCTGTATACATATGTGTGTGCATGAATGTATGCATGTGTGTTGGCACGTGTATGTTGCATGTGTCTGCATGCTGGCAGGCACGTGCATGTGTATACATGTGTGTATGTGTACATTGGCATGTGCATGTGTGTGCATGCATG
>NW_010255555.1:0-3961 GCF_000690775.1 Eurypyga helias | reverse complement strand
GCTAGCCGGAGTGAAACCACGACATACGGGTATTTGAGACAGCTGCTGTGCACCCATTTTTGTACAAGGTAGCGGGGCAAAGGGCTATCAAAAGAATTGGAATGCTATCTGTGATACACTAGTGTGAAAGTATTCATCCTAGAGTCCTGTGATACGTTTTTACTAGGTCATGGAAAAAAGGTCATTAAATATTTCCATTGTTGCCGGAAACTTAGGAGGAAATTAAATATGCTTTGTCCCTAGTAAATATACACATACACCTTATGTTAGTTACAGCATCTAAATACGAGTTCACTACAATTCTAAGGTTATTTGTTTTCTATTGAAATTACAGCACAAATCTCCACAATCCTGGAAACTTTGTAAAGATATCCCGCATCGAAGTTACCAAGTTATTATGTGTCAAACACACAGCCGGGGAAATCGAGGCAGAAATTCCTTGATGCTGTTCTGAGAGGGCCCTTTCTCCAAACTGTGCTTAGCCGGTGTTTACAGAGTGATAGAAGATCATGGCTAACAAAACCAGGTTTGCAGTTTTTGACCCAATTCCAATCTCTTACCTTTTGCATGGACAAACAGCACCCAACAAAACTGGAAAACTTCGATCACCGTACACGGTTGTCGTCTTTTGGGGAAAAACACAGCAAGAAGACGCCCAGTAAGCTCAGGGAGTTAAGACTGTTACAGCATCATAGAGCATTCAGCAGTGCTAGAAGACTTGGCTATAGTGTGGCCGGAATCTTACACCCTTCCCAAAAGGCCTGACCGAAGGTAAGGGAGCCGCAGGGTGGCGTAGTGCGGACACAGGTGGAAGCCCAGTCTCAGTCTGCATGTACCGATTCAAGCGCCAGTACAGCAGTCCAACACAGCGGACTCCATCAGACTTCAGTTTAGCAGGAAATCACTGCAAGTTTTGTGTTAAACGCGGCTGGCCTTAATGTTTTAAGGTGAAACTGTGATCTTCCTTCCAAAGAACAGGTAAACACCTGAATTATAAATCTACAGAAAACATTATTACTGCTTTTTCATTCAACAAATGGTGTATATAGTCAACTGAAACAGCTTGAGATCCAGAGCTGAAATTTATTGTTCACCAGCATTCTAAGCAACGTACGCACGTGTGCACGCTCCTGGAGCAACATACTGTGCAGTGTGTTGGCATGCATATACCCGTCTAGGCAAGGCTTTCAAAACTCTTCACGTGAGTATCATCTGTATACTAACGTGAAGCATTTTGTATAGGATTTTATATAGCATACAGAATTTTGAAATAAATGTTTATCAGAACCAAGTCCTCCTTTTAAAATGCTTTCAAATAAAACAGAACCCATTCATGAGGCCCCTTTTTAAATCAAGAATTTTGCAGCTACTGAGCATTTGTTATTCGTTAATACTGCCACACAGGCCATACTGGACAGTTTTCCTAAATCTCCTCCCTACTTTCACATTTCTGGCTAGTAGGTTGTGTTTTCTTTTTGGTAACAAAAAGATCTTGACAAAGTAACCAACTCATCCAAATTTACACCCCCTTACCCCTCACAAAAAACCAATCTAAACAAAACAATAATAATAATAAATAATAGTAGTAATAAACAACAAACAAAAAACCACACACACCAAAACCAACCAAACAAAATACCCTCCCCCCCAAAAAAAACAACCCTGAAACTATGCTCAGGTATTTACACAACAAACAGTTAAAAAACATTGCTAAGGCTTTTTTTAACTCCACAGCATCATTCCTTGTTTCCATATAACGTATCACTGGAAGTGCTATTTCATGTATTGCAGCGCATCCCCAGGGCAGAAGCACATTAGAACAGCAAAGAAGGTGGCACAGAGGTATGTTTTGTCCAATATTATCACATTCCTTCTCGGGTTTTTTAAAGTCTAGTTGTCTAATTTAGATTGGAAAATCAGCATGTGAGCCTCAAAACCAACCAGTATTTGCACAATGGAAAGAGTCTTCATCAGGTTTTCTGTTTCTAGATGCATTGCTTAGTCTGTAAGAATGTATTTAGTACTATTTATTTCACTCATTATCATGTATTTAAGCTGGAAACGCTTTCACTCAGGCCAAATTAATTCACAGTGAGGCCATATTTTTTTCCATTTCTGCAGTAGCTTGTTCAGCCTTAATCTTTTATTTTCTTATTTAGTTACTTTACCAGGTTATGTGAAGACTGGTTTTAAATGTCAAAATTAACATACGTTTCACATAAAAATTAGTATCATCTTCCAACCTTATCTTCTAAATTACTTCACACCTTACCATCCAAGCAAACCACGTAGCAGGGTTTACTCTTCCAATCTCAGAATTATATGCACAGTATATTTTAATTTCAATGTGATGTGCAATATTCATCTCAATGCATAACTCTTCCACCTATAGTCCAATTCCTATTTACTCACCTTGTGCATTCTCCAACAGAACTGTATAGGCACAATCCTGCCCTTCATAATAGATTCAAAAACCTTTGGTTACAAATGTCACTGTTGCTCACAAGAACATCAAGGGAAAAAAAAACCACAACAAACAACACAGCTAAGAAATAGCCTGCAAAAATTCAAAAAAGTAAAATTAAAAAAAAGCACCCAAACAGTGGCCCTTCACAACAGTGAACATGAAAGAAATAATGGATGGGAACAAACAACCTCTGCTGACCACCAAGAGAAATCACAAGGCGTGCCAAGTGCTGGCACAAACAGACGAAATCTGGTCAAAGTCAGAATAACCAGAAGAGGCGGCTAGCACTTAATTTTCACAGCACCCTGATACGAACAGTAACAAAAACCAAAGCTTCCAACGTAAAGTAAAACATCCAGATCACCTACATCTATGAAGAAAACCATGGGAATCAGTAGGCAGTGAAACAGGCGGACCTGTTCCATGGCTGTTGAGGCTTTACAGGTTGCACAACAACCAAATTCCTCCAGCCTTTGCCGTCTTAGAAATACTAATATCTCTCTCATCTACAGGCTGATTTTAATCTCTCCCCTCTCACCCCCCAAGTCGTAGAAACTTAGCAACTTTGGTATTTCCTGCACCCTGTCAGATCTGACAAACTGAAAAAAAGATTCCAAAATTGCAGCAAGCCACAGACCAACTCTGATATTATAAAGAAAATGCAGTCAAAAATACAACTAAAACAACTGTGCAATTTCATTGCATTCTCATAACATTAATGCTCTAAAATCAGTCTGGAAATAAACGAAACCTACCTCTGTTTTCTCCCTCTCTGTTGACGAGGTTGATCTTCTTGAGGATATTTGAAAATGTCCTGAAAAATGGGCTCATACTTCTTAAAAATTACTGCAGAAACTGTAAAGTTTCTCTCTAATCTCTCAGTTCGTTCTCTGAATTGGGAGGGTAGATTTGCCATATCTTCCCACTTTTTCATCTTGTTAAAAAACTCGATCAAGCTGAAAATACCAAACCAGGTTAGATCTGAAAAGGGTTTTTTTGCCAAAATATACTATACGTTTTCAACAAAAGTGCTATTTCTACTTCCCAAGCTACAATATTACAAACATGACAGCGTACTCAGGGCCAGTCCCTCGTCTGTCGACAAGGATGAGCTCAGACATCTCACAAAATACATTTATACCCTTGGTTGGTGACCACGTTAACTACATATTCAGAGTTCTGGCTTTTCCTCATAAAGACCCAGTCAGCTCCAACAGTCAGATTACTCTAAAATCACATTTCCCTCACTTTTCTGAAATGTTATCAAAAGTTATTAACAGTCAAACAAACTCTAAAAAGTTCTACAATGCCAAGAAGATTCTACAAAGTATGACAAACCCCTAACTTTCAGTAAATTTCATAAATTTGGGGTTTATTTATTTTTCATTCCCTTATCTACACCTACTTTTTCAATGTTATTAGTCTTTGATAGCTCTGCTCACAGAAGCAATTTACCCACATTCACTTCCCTGAATTTCTGATTTGGAAAAAAAA
>NW_010255554.1:0-748 GCF_000690775.1 Eurypyga helias | reverse complement strand
CCTGCTGCCAGTCTCGCTGAGCACAGCCCCAGCACCAGGCACCCTGCCCCCTCCTTCCTTTGCTCCTCATCACACAGCGAGTGCATCTTTCATGCATCGCTTCGCCTAAAATTCCCCCCAAAAAGGCATCTCTCCGTGTTTGTCATCGGTCTCCTCGAGTTTCTGCATGGGATCACCCGCTACGCGCACCCACAGGGGGAAAAGACGCCACGCGGTACCAATGCGAGGTATTTCCGCGAGGGTTTTGTCCTCGAATGTATGCGCAGCGTACTGCTTTCTAACCTCGGTGGGCTCGGCTTGGAGACCGAGCAGTCGTTAAAATTATGGCGCTGCCTGCGATCCAGAGTCCAGCAGAAGGGTGCGTTTCTGGCTGCCACGCTACGAACGCCGCATAGCGGAGAATGAGCCACCAGGATCCAGCGGGAAACTGGGAGCACGTGAGGAAGAGAGCGGGAGCTACGGCACGACGCCGAGTTATGGGCCTGATTTAAATAATTGCATAATATTAGGATTTAACTTATAAATGTTTACATTTGTGTGATTTGATTAACGTCACGTCTGATTTCCTTACAGCCACTGACAAGGTACTTTCAAACACGAGATTAATGTCTCCCGGTAACATTCAACAGGCAAATCCTCCCCCCTGTGCTCCATCTCCCCCTATAAACTGGGCAGGTCAGGCCCTCCCGCCCCCCTGCTTTCCCCTGGCTCTCGCCCCCAGCCCTCACCCACAGGAGCCCCACAGGAC
>NW_010255553.1:619-1506 GCF_000690775.1 Eurypyga helias | reverse complement strand
GTCCCTGCCCCTGTCCCTGCCCCAGACCCCAGTCCCACTGCACTGAAGCAGAAGGGTGTATCGTGACATGTGCCTGAATTCCCAGTTAACACCACAGTGGGTGCTGTATCCTGTCTGGATGTTGTTAACAGGCATCATACAAACGTTTCCCCCCAAGTGAACAGCAGTTTACAAGGTCGGGCCCGTGAAAACTAAGGAATGGCAGAGTCACTGTAGCCCCAGCAAAAGACAAAAGACATCAAGTTGTGAACACCACCCCCCCCAGCTCTTCCTTAGCTTCCTTAGACTGTCGTTCTCCCAGCACTTGAAAATCAGCAGAAGTAGCAGTTGGGGTTTGCAAAGGGAAAACGAGGTGCAGATGGATGGAAGGGCCTTGCCCAGCATCACCTACTTGGGAATGAAACCCGTTTCCTGTGATTCTCCCACTCCCACAACGGCCAGGGAGAGCTTTGCGCCCGCCCTTGCACAGAAGCGTGGGGTTACAGGGCGGGAGCCTCTTCTCCCCGTGCCCAGAGAAATCATTGCTTTTCTCTTCCTGTGTCCCCACGCCTGTTCTCACAGACGGGCAGACACCGGCTGCTGCTAAACCGAGCGCCTGGCCCAACCAGCTGCCACAAGCAGCCGGCCGCGCCCGGGAGCCCCAGCAGATGTGCGGGCCCAGCCTCGGCCACAACCCTCTGCTCCTTCCCTCCATCCCCGCGCCTCCTTCCCGTCCGCACCAGCACTTCCCAGCCCACGCTATTCCAAGGCAAGGCTGCCACTGCTCCTCCTCGCCCTTCCTCCCGCACGTTCGGGGGTTTACGCCTGGGCTACCTCCAGCTGCCGAGTTTGAAGCGGAGACGGTCAGGCTAGAGGTGAGAAGAACCAGGCGTTGCTGCAGGAGGGGT
>NW_010255553.1:0-586 GCF_000690775.1 Eurypyga helias | reverse complement strand
GGCCGCGGCCTACATGAAGCTGCTGGCTGCCCTGACGAGCCACGGTCTCTCTCCTCCCATCTGCACTTCTGGTCACTGAAACCTAAAGTCTTCTCAGCTGGTTCGGAATCGACACCACACGGCGCGGCACAGGCACTGAGAACCAGACGGTGTCCCAGGATGGCGGTGCTGCTTGTTCCGAAGAAACAACCGCCTGCTCCCGCCTTCCGAATTCCTCCATGTTCCCTTAACAGCACGGATCACCAACGCGGAACGTGCTTAGGACACTTCCTAGCAACGCAGGGTTTGGAGGGGCACAGGTACACCACGAGGGGTGGTTACACTCCTGAGAAGCTGCAGACGTGGTTTGAAAAAACGGGACACGGTTCCATCAGAACCAGCGTGAGGTTCCACATCAGCACAGAACCAACCGCCACGTGAGCGGAGATGGAGAGCGACGGGGCTTCCCGGAAAGACTGTTCGGGGCTGACTGAAGGTGCATTTCCGGCACTGCCCTGACGCAGATAAAGCCCCAGCCGAGCAGCACTGAGGGTGGCCCCCTTCTCCCATCCCCTCGGTGGCAGCAGGAGCATAGAATCATAGAATC
>NW_010255552.1:1474-3061 GCF_000690775.1 Eurypyga helias | reverse complement strand
GCTGAAAATCAAAGTCTGCATTGACAAGTGAGTTCCGTGCTCCGCGCCCGGCAGCGCTGGGGGGTGTTACGGGAGCGGGGGTTGCTCCTGCTGCCAGCGGGTCGGGCTGCATCCCTGCACCCAGGGCCAGCGTGACCCCCCGTAGAAGGGGAGGGCAGTACTGTGTCCCAAGGGTGGCACTGTGTCCCAGGGGTTCGTTCCCATGTGGGGGGACAGCCTGGGGAGCTTGTGGGACTCTGAGCTGTGGTGCAGCCAGCCCCACACACCAGCTTGTCCGTGTTGGGGTGGGGGGGAAGGTGGTCACAGTCATCAGTGGGTGTCTCTCTCCTCTTTCCTAGGGACTCCGGGGACGTCGCGGCACTTCGGGGGTAAGTGCAGTTCTTTTTTTCTTGCTTCTGCTTTTAATCCCAACAAGTGTCCTACGGCATGCTTGCTGCAGGAGGGCCCCGTCAGCCATGCTCCGTCTTTCCTCTTTCCAGGTCCCGGAAGTTTAACATCCTGGGGACAAACACCAAGGTCATGAACATGGAGGAGTCCAACAACGGCAGCCTCTCGGCAGAGTTCAAGCACCTGGTAGGTGCCGCAAGCTCCGGGGCGCTCCTGCGGAGACCGGGTGCCATCGCGGTGCTGCCACAGCCCCTTCCCTCTCTCCGCAGACCCTGCGGGAGCAGCGGTGCGGTAACGGAGGCAGAGCCAACTGCGATGTAAGTGCTGGGCGGGGAGCCCTGGGTAGGAGAGCTCTGCTCCCTACGGCTGAGCCGGGAGAGGCAGCGGGAGCCCTGCCCCAAGGGGGTGTCCGCAGGCACCTTTGGGTGTGCTGGCTGCTGTCGGACCAGCCCTCTCCGCCCAGACCCGAGCAGCCTGATGGCGTGTTGGCACGAGGGCAGGTGGCTCCGGTGTGTCACTGCGTCCCCTTGTGCCCTAGGCCTCGCTGATAGTCACTGAGGAGCTGCACCTCATCACCTTCGAGACAGAGGTGTATCACCAGGGGCTGAAGATCGACCTGGAGGTGAGCCGTGTGCCCCTCGCTGCACAGGGACCCTGGGAGATGTCCCGGCCTGTGTGGTCACATCTTCTCTTTGCAGACCCACTCGCTGCCTGTGGTGGTCATCTCCAACATCTGCCAGATGCCCAACGCCTGGGCGTCCATCCTGTGGTACAACATGCTGACCAACAACCCCAAGGTAGGGCCCGGCGCGGGGGGGACTCTGGCAGAGCGGCGGTGCGGACAGGGAGAAGGGAACCATGGGGCAGGAACCCGCTGCCACCCCATGCCTCACTCAGGGCCGTGTGTTCCCCTGCGCAGAACGTGAACTTCTTCACCAAACCGCCCATCGGGACCTGGGACCAGGTGGCCGAGGTGCTGAGCTGGCAGTTCTCCTCCACCACAAAACGCGGCCTCAGCATCGAGCAGCTGACAACGCTGGCCGAAAAACTCCTCGGTAAGCGGAGCCGGTGTCCTGCCGTCCCTCCTGCCCCCCCCGGTTGCTCCCTGGAGACGGAGCCTGTGGAAAGCAGCTCCACCTAAATGCTGATGCTCCTGCTCTCTGCCAGGGCCGGGCGTGAATTACTCCGGCTGTCAGATCA
>NW_010255552.1:0-1428 GCF_000690775.1 Eurypyga helias | reverse complement strand
TCCCTCAGCCGTTCCCTTCCTCCGAGCTGTGCTCACAGCCTCTCTGTCCCCTTCCCCAGGAGAACATGGCTGGCAAGGGCTTCTCTTTCTGGGTCTGGCTGGACAACATCATTGACTTGGTGAAAAAGTACATCCTGGCGCTGTGGAATGAAGGGTGAGCCTGGGGCAGCGTCCCTCCGCAGACCCTCGGTTGGGCTGGGCCTTGGGAGGGGTCCCAGGAGTCCTGTCACAGAATCAGGGAATGGTTTGGGTTGGGAGGGACCTTAAAGCCCACCCAGCCCCACCCCCTGCCATGGGCAGGGACACCTTCCGCCAGACCAGGTTGCTCCAAGCCTCATCCAGCCTGGCCTGGGACACTTCCAGGGATGAACGCTGTCCTGGTGGAGTGGGTGGGTGCTCTGGGGATGCAGCCGCGTTGGCTGGTTCAGATTAAACCCCTCCCTGGCTCCTGGAGTCCCTAAACTCAGCGGGCTCTGCCGGCAGTGAGACCCTGACTCTGCAGAGAGCTGGCAGGGCTCACATCCCGGGAGAGCTGCCCCGGGATCCTGACCCACCCTCGCTTCCCGCTCCCAGGTACATCATGGGGTTCATCAGCAAGGAGCGGGAGCGAGCCATCCTGAGCACCAAGCCCCCGGGCACCTTCCTGCTGCGCTTCAGCGAGAGCAGCAAGGAGGGCGGCATCACCTTCACGTGGGTGGAGAAGGACATCAGCGGTGCGTTGCTCTCCCTCGCTGCCCGGGGGGCGGGGGGGGCGTTGCTCAGCCACTGTCCCGGCTCCGAAAGGGGCTTGGAGCCCCTTGGACCCTTGTCCCTGTCCCAACAAGCCCTCTCCTTTGGTGAAGTCCTTGAGCCTGGGTGCCCTTCGCTGGTCTCTGCCTCCCGGCTGCCCCTGCACTGCCTGTATGGCACAGTTTTCCACGGTTTCCCGTTCTTCCATGGCACTGAACCCAGCTGGCAGGTCTCCACCCTGTGCCGTGCTCTGCTGGTGCCTCCCGAGGCCCAGCCCCAGGCCCGTCCCGTCCCGGGGTGCTTGGGGAAGCCCGTTCCCGAGGGTTGTCAAGGGTCTCCTCGTGCAGGGAAGACGCAGATCCAGTCGGTGGAGCCGTACACCAAGCAGCAGCTGAACAACATGTCATTCGCGGAGATCATCATGGGCTACAAAATCATGGATGCCACCAACATCCTGGTGTCCCCCCTGGTGTACCTGTACCCCGACATCCCCAAGGAGGAGGCGTTCGGGAAGTACTGCCGCTCCGAGAGCCAGGAGCACTCGGAAGCTACCGACTCAGGTAGTTGTTGACTTTCTGCGCTCTAGCACCTCTCCTGTGGCACAGGGAGGTTCCAGGGATGGCTCCGGTGGGAGAGCTGGCCTCAGCCAGGATCGTGGACGGGACCCCAGGGGACATAGCCACGGCACGGGGCTGGGGC
>NW_010255551.1:0-1868 GCF_000690775.1 Eurypyga helias | reverse complement strand
CGCGTCGGCCTGGGCGCGGGGAGGCACCGGGGAGGCCGGCTCAGGGCCGCTCACTCCCGCCCGCCTCGTGGTGCTTTCAGCAAATACAGAGCAACTTCATCGTGGTGATCCACCCCGGCTCGACGACTCTGCGCCTCGGGAGGGCCACGGACACGCTGCCCGTGGGCATCCCCCACGTCATCGCGCGGCGGCACAAGCAGCAAGGACAGGCGGCCTACCGGGACAGCTGGCTCCTGAGGGACGGCCTCAATGTAAGCCCCACGCACCAGTGGCACCTCCTCCGAACCTGCTAACATCGATGTGTTAATTACGCGTTTCTGTTGCATATTCCGGTTGTGTAAGGCGTGCCTTCCCCTCGTGCGCCGTGTTTTTCTGGAGAGGAATACGTCCCAAAACAAAATTTTCCCCTTTGGATGTGCTCTAGGTGCCACCTTACTGCAGATTCGCACCACTCTGTGTTAGGGCTTTATTTGATTTGTTCACTATGAGATAAGTCTAATAAATTGATAGGTTGAGGGTTTGTGCTCACTGATTTCTCTACTCCGTGATCTGATAGCATAGCAAGTAATTTTAGTCCAACCTGCTCAAAAAATATACGTAGTGGTCTTAGTCATACTTTGAATCTGAACAAAAAATCTTTAATCAGATAATGTCCCTTATATTAAACCTCACCTTTGAATAATTGAGATCTATTTAAACACCTTTGCTCCTCCTTAATATTTCTGTAGTTTAACTAGATACTGTCCTGAGCTCACCACTCTGAAGTACAGCGGCCATTGTAATCAGTTAAAAGATTCAAGTTGACTTTGACAAATACCTGTTGGGACCTCTAATATAAAAAAAGAGTTTCTTTAGAAGTAAGCATATGTTCATTGTACAAACCTTCTGTCCTGTCCACAGCCTCTCGACTGCAGTAATGATTTCATTGTTTAAAATAGCTTCAGTAGTACCTGCATACAGACAAGTAGTTAGAAAGTAATTAGACTGCATATTTTTGGGTTTTGTTTAGAAACCTGAAAGCACTGAGCAGAGGCAAAATGGCCTTAAGATGGTGGACCAAGCAATATGGTCCAAAAAGATGTCAAATGGCGCAAGGCGTATACCAGTGTCACCCGATCAGGTAACATGTTCTTAAGATTTTATTAAATTGTTTATTTATATAGTCATTTGGTGGGATGCTGTATTTTAATGGAGAATAAAAGCTATCCTTTATACAGCAGATATGAATAGTGCTGCTGTGTGACCTAACTCTGAACATCTGAGAAAATGAAGATTTAAAATTGTTTGGTGAGGGGTTTTTACTTTCATGCATAAAAAGTGATGGGTAAAATATTTCTCAGCAGCCTTTGTTCTGATTACATTTCAGGCCAGGTCATACAACAGGCAGATGCGTCCAGCTATTTTAGATCACAGTTCTGGGGCCAAGTGGACAAACACGTCAAATCATCCTGAGTTTTTGGTAGGAGAGGAGGTAAGATACATTTTCCCACTGAAATGAGGCTTAGTATTAATGTGTCATCAGTAGCAGTTTGCTATATGTTAGTATCTATTGAAAGCATGGAAATTGTCAAGTAATACATGAGAAGCTTTCCTGTGGACTGAGTGTTATCATTCAGCAAGATCAGACAGTTTTCCCCATTTGCCTAGCAGGTAACCTTGATCCTTTGTTGCTATAAATCAGTGTTTCTGCAGGGACTAGGTGAGAACTTTGCCCACGTGCTGTAATTCAGAGGAAAGGCAAGAAACTGATGAGTACATGGAATCACTGCTGAGTAACGAGCAGTGATTTGTGAGCTTCAAGAGTCTTTACATTATTTTAGTTACTAATTTGAGATAACGGCAAAATGTACAGTGTCGTGGTTTAACTC
>NW_010255550.1:0-270 GCF_000690775.1 Eurypyga helias | reverse complement strand
ACCCCTTCCGGAAACCAGACCCATCCGGGAGCCAGACCCATCCGGGTGCCGGAGCCAGCCGGGTGCTGGAGCCAGACTGCTCCAAGGGGGCCGTTTACTCTGGGGCTGCAGCCCCCAGCGAGGGGACGGCTGGCAATTATGTTAATCCCTTAATCCCTGATTGCCCCCTCCCACCCCATTAGGGGGGCAAACAGTTTTAGCAGCGGGTGGCCAAGACGGGCCGGGGGCTACATATACCCAGCGGAGACCCCCAGAGCCCAGCACCCGGCG
>NW_010255549.1:0-14211 GCF_000690775.1 Eurypyga helias | reverse complement strand
CGTGTCCTGCCCCGGTGCCCGAGCTGGTGCCTTCTCCCAGCAGATGCCCCGCTGTGCGCCGCTTTCGCCAGCTGGAACGCGTCAACCGGTTCCGCTCTGGGACAAGTGTTAATAAAAAGTGTTCCTTTCGGGACTTTTCCTGACAGACAGGGTTTAGTTACAGTTATCGGAGGTAGATTTGGTGCATTACAGTGGCTAAATCACAGTCCTGCCCTTCTTTCACGTCTTGCACAACCCGCCATTCCCTGTCCCCTCTTCCGTCTCCCCTGGACTCCGTGCTGTCTCCAACATAACCTGTCCCTATTGCGATAGGCAGAACTCTCCCGATCTCCTTTAAACGTTAATACGTACGGTAAAGGACTGTTTCCTGAAATGACTTGGAATAAATTATTCAGAAGGAGCAGCAAAAAGTACAGAGATGCTTGTGCATGAAGAAACTATGGGAAAGCCCTAAGAATGTGGAATGGCATTAAAAATGTGGGAGCACGCGTTTCAGGGCATCTTGGAGTTCTGGCTTGTGTCTTTTCTAGCAACCGAGATGCCAGGTATGCTGCTTCACGTGCCATTCCTACAGCCCAGCCATAGCTACTGCCTGTCGAAAGAGAGTTTTGCCAAAACGGGCCCGATTGACGTAATGTCACTGCGGCTTTAATGGAGAAAATGGTAGGGAAACTGAAAGGAATCTAACAGGGGAGAAAGTACATCCACAAGCAGAATCACTGCAAGCTGCAGTGCTGGGGCACCAAAACCAAACTGCTTTTCTGCACAACGGAACTCGATTTTGTTTTCCCAGTGTTTGACTGAAACTGGCCTTCTGTAAGGTTGGTGTCAATGGGCAACCTGTTATCTCTTTTTTTGAGCGGTTTCTGATGAATGCCCTGCTACTGTTTCCTGGGCAAAAGTGACTCTGTTTGGTGAAAGGCAATTTAAACCCCAAAGCAGGGCTTCAGGTGAGCTCCTTTTGGCTCAAGATTAATCATAAACCGAAGCTAAAACGGTAGCGTTACATGGCTGATGCAGGATTCTTTTTAACCCAGACTGTTTTTCAGGAGTAAATTCTGTCTATAATCTCTGCGTATGCACCCTGCGCCTTGATTGAATCTGTATATCAACATGAGGAACTACATCCTGAAATCACAGAAATTAGTGTTTATTTGCCTGTGCAATGTGCCTTTTAAAAAGGGTGAAAATTGAGCTCTCCTCTAACATTCCGATTTGATCCTTTCAACGGTGGCTGATGATCTGTGCAGTTGGCAGAGGTTGGCACCTTCAAGCCAGGCGAGTGGAGAGCATCCTTCTCCCTGGAAAAGTTTGCAGGTCAGCAGAGGGTAACTTGGCGATGGGAAATGTCCCCAAGAAAGCACGAGTTTCAGACAGTCCTTCTGCGGTCTGAGTTTCTCCTGCCAGGTGGAAGGGGCGATGGATGCGTTTCAGAGCCAGCTTTCTGCAGGAGATGCGAGTCCGATGCTGCGGTGATCTGCCACCGGGAGTGGGACACTGATAAGTAGTTTCGGTGTGTTTCAACATCACAACAGAAATAGTGTGACTTTTCTTGTTTGCCACCACAGTTCAACCTACACATCAAAAAGCACCATCTGAATCACTGTCGTGAGAAAACCTGTGCTGGCACGGTGTGTCAGCCTCTACGTTTCTGCAGGTGGGTTCAGGAATGCAGGAGAAGGTCCCATTCTGCCTGGCGTATCCACCAAGGCAGCGGTGTGCACATCCGCTGCCTGTTTTATCTCTAGGCAGCAGCAGGGTGCAGCACTGGCGAGGTTCCTCTGGTTCCAGCACCCGCTGGGCACTGCGCTGACCCAGAGCTCCCCTGTCAGCACTGGAAATTGCAGAGACTCGCCAAATCGGACGCCACTTGCTGCAGTGGAATTCTGCTCAACTGAGGCCTTACAGAATCCCAAGTCCTTCTTTGAGCAATTGCATGGCATGCCTATGGGGATTTCAGAAACGTGGTCTTTCCTACACTGGATTACCTGTTTATATCGGGTTGTCTTAAGGGGCTTCCGTTTACAGTGTGGCCAGTGGCCAAGCAGACCTGCACTCAGACTCCCGGCGTTCTGTGACCAAGGCAGTGACAGAGCCTGATGGAAAATGTGAGAAAGGGTTCAGCCTGCCTGACGTTGGCATTGTAGGATCAGTTAGTGCGCTTGCTACAGGCATTGCTGACGTCAGACCAGGGAGAAAAGAAAATCCCCTCCTTTCCTCCTCCGCAAAAGAAAACTAGGTATGTCGAAAAATAATCTGATACAGTCTTGTTGGCTTCTGTGGCGAAAAGCTGTACAAAATCTCTTCCCATTTGCAGCTCAGGGTAGTTAAAACCATTCCTGTAGGTAACTGGGAGCTGACGTGATGTCCCAGCTGCTGCGGTGAGCAGGAGACTTGTTTCAGCTCACCGAGGTTTCCTCCTCCGCAAAAGAAAACTAGGTATGTCGAAAAATAATCTGATACAGTCTTGTTGGCTTCTGTGGCGAAAAGCTGTACAAAATCTCTTCCCATTTGCAGCTCAGGGTAGTTAAAACCATTCCTGTAGGTAACTGGGAGCTGACGTGATGTCCCAGCTGCTGCGGTGAGCAGGAGACTTGTTTCAGCTCACCGAGGAAGCGGCTGCTGCCTTCCGAATGAACACCACCAGGGTGAATGAAAAATGTTTGCATAGGAATGATATCCTCTTAGGTTTCATAACTCAAGCCTTCTTACATAAACGCCGGCACATTTGCTTTAGAAACTGGAACAAGAGAGGACACATTAGGGCTTCCTGGAGCCTGTGTGTGTACGGGGAGTACAGAGCTTTGCCTTAGCATCACCTTCCATCACCGCCTGCTTCTTACTCCTGCCCTGGCCCCTTTCATTGCAGCCAGTGGTTTTATCAAGGACACCACCTCAGCGGCAGCTGCAGAGGAAATTATCATTTTAATCTGATTAAAATTATCATTTTAATCTTTTTCCAAGTCGGTTGATGGGTGAGATCCTGAACGATCAGGGCTTGGTGGCACTAGCACGCTGCAGCACCGGAATGATGACTTTGTGTTGAAGTGCTTTGTGAAACTACTTTCTGCTCACATAATTCGTGTTGCTGACACTGTGCCTTCCTCCCGAGCAGGTATCTGTGGTGATAAGATGGAGCCTTCCCCGTTTAATAGGAGACAGTGGACTTCACAGTCTTTGAGAATCACTGCGAAAGAGCTTTCTCTGGTCAACAAGAACAAGTCATCAGCTCTCGTGGAGAGGTTTTCCAAGTAAGTGCCGTGAGGGTGCTGCACACAAGCTGTGTGTGTAGGTTGACAGCTGGTACCGTGAACAATGACTACTGCACTGACAGTTGCTTTGCTTCTTAAAAGTAATACAGCTCTGCAGGCATTTAGGTTCCTGGTTTAGTATGTGCTGGGCGGCGCTTTTCCTGGTTGCCGACACCGTATTGTTTCAGCAGTTGGAATTATAACATCTTTCTCCTGGCAGAAAATGAAGTACAGTGTTTTCTGTCAGACTATGAGTTGCAATTTGGTTTTGAGGGCAGAGTATTGGAATGTAGGTGCTCACTGCCATCTCAGTCTTTAACTTCTTAAGCATGAGCTACACACATCTTCACTGTTAACATGGCATTTCCTGCCTGCGAGGAAGCAGCAGTAACGCTTTGTCAGTTAAATGGAGTAGTTCTGTCAGCTGCTGGGGGTAGATGTGACCCTGTAGTACGAGCTCCGTCACAGAATTTCACAGCAGTAACATTCTCACAGACATCCCCTTCCAGATGTCACACAACTTGTGTGGAAAGTTGTATCACCCCTGCCAGTTCCCTGAGGTGGATGGTGGGTCACAGTCACCTCATAAAGCAATACTTTATACACTGAGGAAGCCGAGTGGTGGTGGCATATGTGTGTTTCCTGGTAAAGCTTTTGTTTCCTTAAGGAATATATAGCCTACAGCTTGGATTTTCAGTGGGATTTGGGCATTAATAGTGTCACAGGGTTTTGGAGTGTTTCAGCCTTGAGTGTGGGAGAAACTTTATGGAGTCTGAGAGGGAAGGATAATTGCAGCCTGGACTTGACACAAACATAGCTCTTTGCGTTGCTCTCTAAGTACGCTGTCCTAAGGAGAAGCTGCTTGCTCTGACTACTCTCGTTAAGGTAATTTATTCACTCATTGAAGCTTGATTACAGAACCCGGTCATCTTGCTAAATGTTGGTAATCCTTTGGAAAGGGCTTACTGGAAGTAATCCAAACTGCTATTCCCTAATCAAGTAGAGTCCCTCTACATAAGCAGTGTCAGTTCCTTGGAAAAATAGAGTCCTACTTCCTGTCTTTCCCAACACCGACACTCACAGTGAGCAGCATACTTTTCCTAAATTGCTGTTACCTAACTGTTTGTATGTGAAAACATTTTTCATTCCACACAGTGTTGAGATTATCAGTTTTGCCGGGTCAGAGACATGCATGTTGGAAGAGCAGAGCCTTAACAGTGCGCTGCGGTGGGCTGCCTTACAGAGCGAGTGCTGCCCACGACTCTTCGATCCTTGTTTGTTCTGCAGTGCTCCCCGGCTTCCATCCCATGTGTCTCTGTTGCCTCTTCCACTATTGATCTCTCCTCCTCCATGAACTCACTTTCTCAGCGCATCTCCTTCAAATTGTGGAACCTTTATCCTTCAGAGACATGGGTTACTGTGTTTGCATCGATTAGAGGGGGCAGCTGCACTTCATGAGCAGCTTTCGGCCTGTACACTGAACGCAGCCTGCAGGGCAGAAATAAGTAAGGGTGCGATTTGTCCGCTCTGGTGCGACAAGAGGAGTAATCTGCACTGGAGCACAGTATTCACAGCAGGAAAAAGATCCATCATTATGAAGAAAAAACGAGTAATAGAGCAGGTATCTGCACATAACAATTGTTTTCTTAGGAGCTGAGCCCATGACAGACATTAGTTATCGGTTTGATACCAGCAGTTATTTAAAGTCTGAAGCTGATGACTGTTATTAGGGTCTCATTTACTACCAATAACATACTCACGGTTGTATCAAGAGAAACATCATTTGCCCAAGCAGACGCTGGGTGTCTGAGAAGCTGTGATAAGCAGAGGTCTGCTTACAGGTGGTAAATTTTGCCACTGGTGACCAATTTGCGCGTTTCGGAAGCGAAGTGCCGTCACCCCGCGCAGCGTAATCAGGTCTGTGTGCTCCTGGCTGGGGACGGACTTACGCCCACTGGAGTGGTGTGCAGGTTGCTGGGAGTTTTCTATAGCTTCTTAAAGGACTTTGATTCATGATCCAGGGTGGCTTATCTTCGGAGGGCTGTGATTACTGTTTCCACTGCTGGGATGGTTCAGCTGCTCATGAAGCAACTGCTGAATTGGGGCAGTTTACAATCCAGCATAGTAAAATAAACTGGCACTTATGTAGATTTTTTGCCTATGCCAAGCTGTAATTTGTTACGGTTCGGCAGCTGCTGTATAAATAGCTGAGTTATTCCTGCAAGGGGGCACAGCAGACAGCTGGGTGGCGGAAACAATACAGCTATTCCAAGGTAAACTGCCTGTATTTGAGAATCACAGTGCTTAGGTAATGAAAAATATTAATGTATGCTGTTACTGTAAACTGAATGACTTTGATTGTGTCTGTCACTTTGCATTGGTCTGGTACTATTTGCTACTGTTTTTCCAGCCTCTGGTTTTATTTGATAGATCTGGGAAATCCACAGAATCCTTGGCAGGGAGGGGGATGGGAATCTCAGCTGTCTTGAAGAACATTCAGTATTCTGGTTAAAAACTGTGGGGTTTGTGTTTTGTTTTTTGTCTCCTTCCTCTTTCCCAAAGGTATCAGAAAGCAGCTGAAGAAGCCACTGCTGAGAAAAAAAGGAATGTAAGTATTTGTTTCCTAGGCAATAAGCAACAGCCTGCGATCAGAGCCGATGGGCTATGTGCAGGGCTTCTGTGACAGCTGATGTTTGGAATGTCAGAGTTGCTGCCATGTGTCCTGCAGAAAACCTGGCTTAGGCGTAGCGTTTGCTTTTGATTCATTCTCCCTACCCCTTCCCAGTGTGAATGAAAGGAAAGAAAACCAAGTGCCTTGCCCAAAGCTGTGTGTTGGCTCACCGATTTGCTCCTAAGCAAAAGGCAAAACGAGTTAACCACAACACACGAATATCCACCTCTTTGTTCTTAGCTGTAGGCAGTGGTGTGGTACCTCTTCCTTTCTGAACTGAACTGAAAATGCTGCTTAAAAGGAGCTGCAGCCTCTCTGAAATCTGGGGGGGGTGTCTTTGATAGCTTTACAATCCATTAAGGGGGATCTTCTCTGAAGTGGCTTACCAGGTTCCAAATGCCCCTGATGAGGGAGAGCCGGCCTTTCTGGCTCTGTTACAGCCTTTCATTCCCTCCTGTCGGCGACACTGTCCCTCCTGGTCTGGGCTCAGGGGACCCTGGCTGAAACGCCAGGCGCTAAGGTCGCAGGTCTGCGTATAAGCAGATCCTCAGTTTAGTTTTTAGTGGAACAACTGGCAATCTTTCGGGCTATGTGGGTAAGTCTTTGTTAGACCACGCTGCCTCGATCTCTTTAATGCTTGGGGAGTCGTTCTTTTGCTGTTCTGGATACGTATGATATAATAAGCATTCTGAAAAGTACTCCCCAGCCTTAAATTTTCTTGTTGGTTGTATGATCAGGGAGCAGGCAAGGCCCACGTGAGAATGACTTGCGTTATCAAGTTTGCCAGGATGCCACAGGCACCATGTCCAGGAGGGTCCCTGTGGAAACCTGCACAATCCTAAATCCTTCTCTTACGTTACAACATTCGCTTTACCACTTCAGTACTTTCTATAAAATACAGACAGCGAGCAAGCTGATCTTTTCTGAAGTCTAGGTGGATTCAAGTTAATTTGCAAAGCAGTGTTCAAACTGTGACCAGAAGAGTAATAGGGTGAGAGACTTAAATCCTAATATAGCCGCTAATCCTGTTTAATTCCCGTAAGCCTTGCAGACCTGTTCCACTTGCAATGAGTTGGATACGCAGTAGTCTCCATAAGGGAGAGACAGCAAAAACGCAGTGGTTGCAGGTACTTGATTGGAAGGAATGAAACAGGGGCTGCTCCGTTACCAGAGGTAACTACTTGTAGGCAAAACTGGGCTGGAAAGCACTAGGGTTACTACTGCTCCACGTGTTACCATCTAACTCGTGGTGGTAAGGCGGCGCTTGTGACTCGTGTGCCCGTTTCCTGCCGAAAGCTTTCAGTGCGTTGAGTGAAACAGAAGGAGAATTCCAGCAGATAATTGGTATTTAGGAACGGGAGCAAAAAGAGGCTTGTTGTCAGTGCTTGAGCCTTACGCCGCGTGCTGTGACGTACTGAGGACAGAGCTCTTGTAACTAGATGGCTACTGTTAACTGATAGTAGGGGTGCATAACTGCAGAAAAGCAGTGCTTTCTGAAAGCTAATCGGTAGCTTTTTGGAAGGCTGACCAATTGCTGTCTTCTGAACCAGCTGGAAGACGTGGCCGCGCTTGGCACATCACCGTCTCTCCTGGCTGCTCTTGCTGTTGTCTGCTCGCTCTAGGACTAGGAGACCCTTGTTGTCTGGATTTTGGTCTCTTTTCCTTCATGTGTGGATTCAAGCCTTTTGTGTGTCATTTAACTCATTAGAGCTTGACTCCCTTTTTCCTTATAAGGCCATCCTGTTTGCTCACTTCCTGCTTTAGCTCCTGACTTTTCTCTTCTCCCCCCTCCTCCCTTTCCTATCCTGGATGCTTTCTCCATGTGGCACAGTTGTAACTACTCACAGCTGTCTGCAGGAGCGGAGGGCTGCGATCAGCCCTGAGCCTTTAGCTTCCTTTTGCATAGAAAGGAAGTGCTTTAGTGCTTCATCAGGCATAACTGGAATTAACTTCTGGTTCTTTGCAGAACGCAGAAAATCTTCCCCCTCATTTCAAAAGGGGGAATCTGAGCGTACTAAAGAAGAAGTGGGAGAATCCAGTGCTGGGAACGGAGTCTCGGAAGGAAACGCTACGAAACAGCTGTGCTGAGGTTAAGCACAAGGTCGCCAGCCCCGGGCTTGGAGCCGGGAGCAGCCCAGCTTCTTCCTCAGACCCGGAGCAACCCCCGGGGGCTGCCGCCGCCACCCAGACCCCTTCCAGCACCCCTGGCCAGCTGCAGTGTCCTGCTGGGGACAGCAGAAAGTCCAAAAGCCACTCAGCGGAGAGTGGTAGCATGGAAAACTGTCTGAGAGAGTGCCGAGAAGTGGAAAAGCCTGAAGCCATGGAAAACACGGACTCTTCGGGGAAGATTGAGAAATACAGCGTCCCGCTGAACAAGCTGAAGATGATGTTTGAAAAGGGCGAAGCGGCTCAGGCCAAGGTAAGGATCTGTCCCTTCACAGCTTCAGAGAAACTAAACCTCTGCTGCCGCTTTGGCACCAGGAAAAGCCCCTGGAGGGAGTGGCTCCGAACTATTGACTCTGCACATAATTGTATTATTCATTGTTTGAGCTGCAGCGTAACGTAGCTGGTGTTAGTAACTTATTTGAACACACAGTTAGGCGCAGAGAGCTCGTGTTTGGGACTATTTGTGATTGCTTGTTGGAGATGTAAGAAAGGGGTACAGTTACAGGCAGGAAAGTAAGTATGGAAGTTGTTAAGTTGGTTTTTTAAAGAAAGTTTGGATTGTTTGTATCATGTCTGAGGATTAAGATGTGTTATGTAAACACAGATTGTGTGAAAATATATGTGTTTATATATAAAAGAAAAAGTAGCTGTTTGGAGTGAGCTCAGCCGTCTCAGGAGGTTGCAGTTGATAGGGGAGTGAAGGGGTTTTTATGTGAGAGTCACACGCATGCACATATGGAGAGGTATGTGTGTAAGTCCTGCGAAACACTCCCATCTTCTCCTTGCTGCTCCCTCATCTTTGTGTCTTAACAAATGTTCCTTATCGGGAGGGGGGGAAATCCTCACGGGGGGAAAAAATGGGCAGAGATAGGGAGCCAAGCTCCTGCCTTCACTAGTTTTGACTTGCAAATGCACAGGGCTTGCATTTTCCTAGGACTGCTCATGAAATCTGATCCTGCATGTGGACTGCAGACTCTGTGTCCCCGGGGAGAATTGCTTAACTAGAAAATGAGTTGCATATGCGAGTGACTTGCAACATAGTCCTGAGGCCTTGATGCTGCTGGATTTTCCAGTTTTCTCATAGTTTCCTATACTTCTGGCTTTGTTTTACTGCGGGTGGTTTTCTTGCAGTATTGAGTAAAACAAACAAATTTTGTCCCAAAGTTGCTTAAATATGTAACAATTAAGGGCTTCAGAGGAGATTCTCTGTGTTAAAGTGAGTTTGGGGTCTGCATACAGTGATTTCCTGGCGTAGATTTTTGTGGGCTTTGTCATTAGTGCCGTCATGTCCATCCAAAGGGCGGTGATCTCCCGATAGCGCTTCTCTGAACCCTTGCTGTAGGAATGGCTCAGGATTGCACAGGAAAGCACCGTCTTGCAGATGGGCTTGAAGCAACTTTATCTTAGCCTGGGGAGTAAATTGTTTGGGGCTGACTGAATCTGGAGCTGATATTTCTGTCAGGCTCAGTAGTTCTAATATTGTTGAAAACCGACTGAAGAGGGTAAATGCCCTACAGTAGGTAGGAAACTATTCAGGTTACGGTTCCAAGTGCTTACTTTTTAATTTTAGAAGGAAAGAGGCATGAAGAGCTCTAAAGTTTAAGTGTGTGTGGGAGGGGGGTGTCCTTGTAGTCAGAAAGCGCTCTGGTAAGAGTCCTGGTGCTGGGGGTTTATCCGAGGGCTGGAGGATGACGCCACGCAGTCACGTACAGTGGGGACAGTTAGGCGCTCTGAGGGCACACGTCTTGGTCACTGAGGGAGGAAGCGGCTGCAGTGAGGGCGTAAGTTTGGCTAACTGCAGGCTCTGCCTCTTCCCTTTTGAACTCTGTCCGTTGGCAAACCCTGGTTTAAGTGCAAGCCAGGCTTCAGCTGGGATGCAGGTTTTCCTTGGTATTTACTTCAGCCTCAAGGTATAAGCACTGGCACAGCTTTGCTGAAAAATGCCTGTAGAAGCTAAATAGCAACGTGGCTGTAGCTTCGTGGAAGTAAAGGTAAAACAACTTGCCTGATTGCTGGGCAAGTCTGTGGCAAGAATCCAGGTTAGAGCCTGGATGCCTGACTCAATCACACACTCTAAACAAACCTCGTTTTCAAGTTTATAAGCAAAACCTCCTAGTGTGTTCATTTTTTCGTCCATATCTTGCTCTGTCTTCTGCAGTGTAGATACAAGGCAGACCTTTTTTATTGCATTTTCATGGGCAAGGGTGCTCTAGCCACAGCAGAGGCAAGCGTGTCGTCTGGATTGGTTCAGCACCGAGCAAAGCCGAACACCAGGTCTTTTTTTATCAAAGAATTCTTCCTCTCAGTGATAGCGAAAGCGTACCCAAGGAAGATCAGAAGGAAAGAGCAAGCAGACCTGCAATACTTCTTAAAAAGTTGTCTCCAAGGTGGTTTGTGCTTCTCCTTTAAGGCAAACGCTTGCCTTCTTGTGCAGCTAACCTCGTGGGCAGGGTCACATTTGACACAGTTAGTGTATCACCACCTAGGTGTAACTTTTACTTGGTCTTTTGCCCAGCAACTCCTTGTGCCCCAGGCAAAATGCTGTGAACTCTTGTTTGTGGTACCTCTGCACTCACCTCTTTTGTCTTAGAACCTTGGGGCTTTCCAGACATGAGGAATATTTTATCTCGTTTTGCAAGTAGCAGAAGCTGTGGCATGGGAATTGTGGCCCAGCCAGGACTTAAAGGGAACTGGGTGGCAGAAGGCTGGGGGGCAGGGATTCCTGTGTGCAAAAGGTGTTACCCTCTATGAGCCATAATCACCCTGATAACTTGTGGTTGGTCAGAGTATTGATTGTGGTGAGGACAGTCCCTCATCCTGCCTCTGGTAACCTTTTTCTTTTCCTATTACTCTGCTTTTTTTTCTCCACAATATAAAACTGTTGATATCAGAGCTATGCAACATTGTCTTTGTATCTGTGATGTTTAGTATTAAGACATGTACAGAAATATCTCTGAACTCTAACTAAAACTTCTGTGTGTTGGTGTTTTGCATTTTTACTCTCCAGACCTCAGCTAATTGTGTTGCACAGCTTACCTACAGAAACATGGTTTGGGTGAATGGTAATACCCGTAGATCTCTGAGGTGCGGAGCAGCCAGGAGGAGGGGAGCTGGCAGGACTGGGGAGGTGGTTCCGCTGACAGCTGGAGTACTCCTGAACTGCTTAGCTGCTCAGGAGGTGGCTGCCTCTGACAACTGAACTTTCCTGCTGCAGTGGATTCCACAGCAAGGTGGTACAGTGGGGGGGAAGCTCTTTGCTCTTAAGCCACAACTCGCCAGCCTGCACGGAGGTCCTACAGCATCAAGCAGAAGAGTCTTTCTAGTGAATATTGAACCCTTTGCTGCTGGTAAAATTATGGAGTTTTTTGGTTGCTTGGAAGAAAACCTTGATTTTGTGCAAGTGTCTCGATGAGGTGCTGGACCCTGATCCAGAACTCCTGTTGGTGGTAGCTGACGGAACATGTCTCCTAATTGACAACACGGTGGCCCTTTGCCAACTCTTATTTCGAGGTTTAATTTGTTTAATAATTAATTTCAGTGATAATTGACTGTCCTTTGTCTTTGAGAGAGACTGCAGTGAAAATAAATGGAAATGAGGTTCTGAAACAAAGGAGAAGGAGAAGAGGCAAGCCGAACCAACTTCGGTCTTGATTTCTAACTGTCGTCTTCCTCTGAAAAGTGCTGATGGTTTCTTTCAGTGAGGTTGGAATCCCAGATGCAGGATCTAAATTGATTCAGTTAAGACCTTTGTTCCCTAGCAGTGAAAACTTGCTCAGGCACTCGGCTGCAAGTTCAACTTCCCATGTGTCTATAGTGCAAACTTGGTTTTCCGCTTGTGGCTTTGCCACTCCCGCTGTGCGTGAGAAAATGCATGTGGTGCCACGTCATTACCAAAAAGGAAACCCCAAACCCTGCAAAGCCAGGGCAGCGGTCAAATAGTCAGGGGTTTCAAGTGGGCTAGCAAACGTGTTTTCTGTGTCCTTGAAGGATCTTGTCTTCTAATGATCTTCATTGTAGAGCAGTCAGTTGCTAGACCCTTTGGATGACAGATTTCTGAGTCGCAAGGACTCCGGGCTCAAGGTGACTTTAATGTGGACACAGGCTGAAGAAGAGTCATCAAGAATAGTTTGCACAGAATGAGGAATCTGCAAGTCCTTACAAGTGCGAAGACACTCCCAAACTGAACCTATCAGCACACTCAATGGAAGGAAAAGGCTTGTCATAGCTAAGCTCTTTTCCAGTAAGAAAAGTTACCAAAGTCTTAAACCACAGAAATAGAAAATATTTCCCGTGCTAATGGAAAAAGAGGTTTTCCAGCTGCATTTTCCTTTCCTGGTAAAGTTGCTATTTTGTATGCCAAAGCAGCCTGATTTTTCACAGTGATTATCTTACAGTGCAGTTCTGTTAAAATAAAACTTTGGAATTTCCTTCAGTTTGGTGACCAGCAAATAAGGAACTTGTTGGAAGCTGGGGGGTGGGGAGCGTGTGGTTGGAGCATCTTGCCAAACCTGCCTTTTTCCCTGCATTAGCCTCAATCTTCATTTCCAACTGGCTCTGTGATTTAACTCTTCCTAGGGAGGGAACAAAGTTTTGTCACCTTCTCGTGTTTTATAGGTTGACTTTCAGCTGTGAAAACATCCTACCTTGATGAAGTCAAATTAACCTCTGTACTTCCTGAGCATTTATCAAAGCTGCTGAGATTTTTTTTCACAATTTCTTTTATTGAGCAATAGGTTCTGGGGAGTTGGTCTCAACAAAGGAGTATCAGATCTGATTGAGCCAGCCAGAGCATCTGTGTGGTAGTGCTACACAACACCCTGTGCAGCACTGCAGCCTTGCGGATAGTGATTATCCTGGATATCTGAGAATATTTATCTCTAGCACTCTCCTGCTTAAGCTTCAGCCTTATCAGACCTCATTAGGGAATTATTTGGTACCAAATGCATGAGCAATCCAAGTCAAAACAAGTAACTTCAGATAACTTTTATTACAGTAGTATTTATTCTTCTTTCTGTTGCTGAAAATCAACGCACATTTTTGGTAGCTCACTGCTTTCATCCTTGTTCTGATTTTAAATCTTCATAAAGTGACCTTGAACGTTAGCTTCAAAAGAGACTGTATGGAATGCAAGAACCTAGTCTCGATTTGCAGTGGTAAATTCCTAAAAATCTGATATTTGTGGTTCTCTGAGCTTTGGAGAAGGGTAGCTAGTCAAAGGGCATCTACTGACCTCTTCAGGAAAGTGTTTTCCAGGTGGCGGAGGGTCAGGTATTCTGTGATCAAACTTTATGTTGGTTAAATAAGATGTCACCTGCTAGACTTGTTTATTCCAGTAAAGCAGATTTGCTAGTGACACCTGTGCATCTTAAAGGATTATACGCAACAATCTTTGTTTGTCCAGGCAGCTGATAGGTGGGTCTTGTCTCTATACAGGTCCCTAGAGACCAGAGGAGGACAGCAGTCGGCAGGAGGATTTCTGAAAACAGCCTCTCCTCGGAGGACTTTGATGTTGGCCAAGGAGAGAAGAGCCTTAGTACATCAGGTCAGTAAACCTCGCGCGTTTTGGGTTTTTTTTAGTTTATGAGACAGAACTACTGTGTATAATACAATGGAAATAACTTTCGCCCTGCAGAAATGGAAGGATGTGCAGCCATCTTCCGCCTGAGAAGTCTGTGCGAGCATCACATTTCATGAATTAAGTCTTGCTGTGGATTTTAAACCATTGTACTCTTAAGCCCAGGAAACCAAGACACAGCTAGCAAGCTAAGGAATGGAACCCATTGTTCCCCTGTGTCTTAATCCTAGGATGGTCCAAGAACTCCTTTTAATAGTCAGACTAATTTAGAAAGTAGCAAACAGACAGACAATGTGCCTTCTTCCTTCCTGCTTTAATCCTCATCCCCCTACCTTGCCCAGACATGGGTAACTGCAGACCAGATTTATACTTTTCATGTTTGGAGACACTGCTAACAAAGCATTTACGGTCTTCTGTGTTTTCAGCCTATGGCTGATACTGTATCTCACTCCACAGTGATGCACACTGTGTCCTTACTGAGCAGTACTGGAGAGAATGGCAGGAACTACTCACGTTGGTTTATTGCTGGAGGGCAGGGATGGCATCCA
>NW_010255548.1:0-4760 GCF_000690775.1 Eurypyga helias | reverse complement strand
GATTCTATGATTCTATGATTATCAAGGGGATATGTACACAACTAATCAGCTGGTTTGGTATCAGATCAGTTAAAAACTACATAAGATAAAACAAGAGTTAGAAAATTCAAATGCGGTTGACCATTAATTTCTGGCCCCAGATACACTTTTAAACCAATTTCCTTACATGTGTGCAGATGTACTTACTCTCCCACCAATGAAAACCTCCTTTCACTGACAGCTCTAACTTCCACACAGGGCATAGCACAACATGGCCTGCCTCTGGGGTCTCTCCTCTCAGGTTTTACCCCATGCTTCCTGTACCAAAACAACATTCAAAATGAAGTCTTAAGACACTAAAGACTTTTCCAGAGATGGAAAATAGTATCTTACCATAAAGTCTCTGTGCTTCACTTTACTACTTTTGAGTGCTTGCCTTGAGACAGACTGAACTTAGTATTTTCTGTAATCCATACTTACACGCAGCACTTCACATAGAATATACTTGCACAGCTCCCAGGGTTTTTAGTTAAACTCAACAGCCACCAGACGCCCTGAGTTAGACCCCAGGAGAAAGAGGTACACTCACAGGAGAAGAGTTTGTACTTGCTATGTACAGCTGGGTACCAGTGTGAGTACTGAACATAGCCTCATACGGTTCCCTAAAGAGCAAATGAAGAAGAACAAGTGCCTAAGGATAGAGGCCGTGAGTATTTAAGGTAGACATTTGCCACTGATGCATTTAACCTGTACATGTGCGATTTCTTAGATGTTTTGAAAAGTGTTTTCCAACACAAGTAAGTTTGGGGACTTGTTTATCCAAACACAAAGCTCTGTCAGGTGAGCTAATGCACAAAGCTGACAGTTACTCTCTACAGCAAGCCAGATCTAAGAGAAAATAGGACATTTTCACAGAAAATTTCACAAGAATTTAACAGCAGCAGCAGACAGATAAAACTGGAAAGGTCCTTTAGGAGGGAGCTTGCTTCAGTTATACATAGTCTTTCCTCCATTGCCCCAGCAGGACCTTGGCCCTATCCTGCTTCCTAATTCCACGACCATTCCCTATTTTTCAGTCCTACTGTTAACCCTCCAGCCTCATCATCCCACTAACAGCTCAGTGAATTCCTATCCTCCCCCCCATAGTTACACACATCATTCCTTACAGGTAACCTGCTTGTCTGTTCTCTTTCACATCTACTCCATGGGCCCACATTCAGTTTTAGTGTCTTCAACAGCTCTGCAGGTCTTGGATCCCTACTTTTCCCTTAACTTCATCTTCTGTAGCAGCTAAACTGTTCTGGACCAAGCTTAAAAAATTAAAAGAATCTAGCCCAAGGCAGGCATTCATGAACGGAAGATTTCTACCCAAATGGTTGAAATCTGGCAAAGCTTTTAATAGTTTAAAATTACAGGGTATTTTAATTGCAGGCATAAGGCGACCTCAGCAACGAGCAGCATTCCCAACCCCACCTATAATAATTACATGAAACTCACTGCCTTCAGTCCACATGGACTATACACATCCCTATGAATAAGTGACTTCATGCTGTGGGTTCTCGTCACCTGATATTCTCCCAAGCCATAGCCATTACTGAAAATTCAAGATAAAGAAGACATTCCAAACATAGTACCTTTGAGATATAAAATTATATAAATTTATATATTAATATACTTAAAATAAACACAGAACCAGTAAAATACAAACACCACAAAATAAAATTACCACACCACCTTTTACACCAGGATAACAATGATTCCTCACTATGCAGACAAAAAGCTCTAGCAGTCAAGGAGATTTGTCCAAGCACCACATGATAAGAAATTCACCAGTAAACAGGGATAGAGCTGAAGCCTGCCCTTGCTCCGGGTGCAGATTCACGGCATGCTTCACCTGAACTGCAGGCTGTTGCTGCAAGGGCAATTTCTTTTTGCCGCTCCAACCTCCCCTATGTTTTCCCACTTCTTTTCTTCTATCTGATCTAGCAATCGCACTCCCTTGAAATGACTCAAATCAGCTGTGATCAGAAACCACACACACCAAAATGAATAATCAAGATGCCACAGGGCCAGCAAGCCCTTCCAGAGCACTGAGCACAGCAGTCACGCAGTTGGCAAGCCAAAGCAAGAGAAAGGATGGGAACAGGTAGTGGAGGGAATGGAGACCCCTCCCTTCTTGAAGCAGCTTACAGCCAGAGAGCATTGAGCGTAAACAAAACCAGTCTTGCAGCCCTTACAAACCATACATTCAGCCTCCCTGTAAACATATTTATTTCATGGGGTTTTTAGGTACAAACCAGAGAACTTTGGGAAAGAAAGCACAGTTCAATATCTGAAGTGCAAGAGGCAAAGCAGGCTCACAGCTGTTCTGGATGTTCTGACCTTAACTCCAGATCACAAACACTACACGAGCTCTCTCAGCAAAACTGTTTGTCAGTACAGCCTTACCCATATGCCTTACCCAGCTGGCACTTGACTGATAAAGCTATCCTTCATCCTTAAGAATGGGTGCTCTGCTCCACAGGTAGGAAAGCTTAGGTCACTGGTCCTAAGATTTCATTTCCACATCCTCCCTTCTCCCCACTTTTTGAATAATTCATACTATGTTAGAGAAATGCCTCTCTTCTAAATTACTTTGCATGGAAAAAAAGTTATCTGAACAAAGATAGAGCTGCAGAATGACCATTTTATGGTATGTGTCTCAGGAAAGACCTGGATCTTCTCAGAGACAGGAAATTTAGAAATGCAGACCCAGTGACAGAAGTACAGCGTGCAGTGGCAAGGCTGTAATGGGCACCTACAAGAGAGACCTGAGAGAAGCAAAGCTGTTGTGGCAGTCCAAAATACAGGGGCAGCCCAAAGGAAAATCTCCTCATAACATCTGCTGTTCCTATGACAAATCATTTCTGCAGCCAACATGTAAAGCTAATGCAACCCCCGAGAGACAACAGACATTCTGCAAGAGCTGGAATAACAATCCAGTGGAAAAGAATGATGGGAAGATCGAGACCCCTGAGAGGGACGTTTCCACAGCTTGCTGGATCTCACCAAGTTTGGACACAGAGTAAAGAAGCACAAGTAGATATACAGAGCTGGAGGAAGAACTGGGTGGAAAGGAGGAGGGCAGTTGTTTATTTTAGACGTAAAATTTTCCCCACTTCAGCTCCACCCTCTCAAATAACAATCAGGCACTTGGAAAACAAAGGAGCTGACTTTCAAAAGTTGGCTGTTTATTTTAAAAATATGCACATGCAGTAAAACAACGATATCTGGGTTATTAGAAATGGTCATGTCATACAACAAAACAGATTCTATGAATACAGACCACCAAATACTCACCAATCAAGCATACCAAACCCAATATATACCACTCGAGCACATGAGAAATCTTAAATAATTTTTTAAATAATTGGGTATGTGTCTACTCGTAGAAACTTTGAAAACAACGCTGCAGTGTAAGCACTGCAAGTACTTACGCTTTCCTACCAACTCCCATCACCCAAATTAACAACAAACCCAATCCCAACCTGTACTGAAACAGAGAACCTCAAAAGCAGTACAGCAAGTGTATAGATCCTTCCCCTCTTGCAGAGAGTTTTGCTGATCTGGGTAATCGTGTCAGTTCTGCTTTTTGGAACAATTCACTTTGATCTTTTTTCTAGACGTTTTTAGAAAAAAGTAGCCTTCTGTGGTTGACTGTGATGGAAAGCATTTTCATGCTCTGCTTTACACACACAACCAAAAGCACACATGTAGTGAGCTTGGCAAGATGCACGCCAGCAGTCACCGCTCTTGTTTCCAGGACTCACTTTCCAGGATATGACCCATAGCCATGACAGCCTGTAACTAAAGAACAACATTTACAAAATTACCTTCACTTGAACCTGGGGCACTATGTGCCATCTAATGGCACCCCTATGCAATCACCGTGCCAGCAGCTGCAGTATAATCCCAAGGCAAATCTAACACAAGGTTTCAGTTGGTCATAAAGTCTAAAGGTTTTATGGGAAGGCTTCAGGGAATATTCAAATTTATCTTTCCCTTTCCATTACCAGCATATTGTACAGCATCTCTGCCTCCTATGTATCGGTGGTGTCAGCAGAAGTATCTTTGAGAAGCTGACACCTTTGCTCCTCTTGACCTTGGCCGCAGAAACAAAGCAGCAAACAATGCAGGGAGTATTTTCCATGTTATGCTGGTCTTCAGGGAACACTGACCAAAACAAAATGGGTTGAGGACACACCTGTTGAGAGACTAAGGGTGCAACGAGAAGAGCACTAAAACTCCATGCTGCTCCATCAGAAGTCGCAGAGAAGAATGTCAAAGCCTTTGGCGATCAAAGCATCTTGCACTCTACTGACAAGTTAGGGTACCTACAACCACAACTTTCCCAAACACAGCATCCCTCCGTGACACCAGCATAATCTGTATCCTTAGCCCTGCTGCTGTAACCTGTGAAAGTCAAGAGCTGCCAACAGTATAAACATCCTCACGCTGGCTAATGCAGAATTAAAACAAACAAACAAAACCCCACAAATAAAAAAATCCCCAAGTACCAACAATCATGTAAATTTACCTAAAGTTTGTTTTCAGTTTTTTTCACTGTTTAGTACTACCCAATATAATTTTGGCCATTTCTCTTTAAGTCCTAATTGTTTTACTGTGTCTTGCAAAAGAGGAGTGCACACCCAGCCAGCAATCCTCCTCCTAAATTCAGAACAGATGCTTATAAATAATTTAAAAATCTATATTGAAGTGAAACAAAGAAATTTTGACTCAAC
>NW_010255547.1:31470-35228 GCF_000690775.1 Eurypyga helias | reverse complement strand
GTCTGTGATTCTATGAGTTTATGATCTCATAGACTCATAGAATCATAGGCAGGACTGGCACACCTGGGGATTATGGAATGAGGCACCTTTACAGAATTCACAGAAATGGACATTTCCATGTGTCCAGGTGTCAGCTCAAGGCACGGTCACCCCTGGTAGCCTTATGGCATGTTCGCTTGTGTTTACTGTGCCGCTATAGAGTTGAGCATGAGCATTTGCTGATGTGCCTTGGAGTGAGAGTTTGTTCTCAGTTAGAACACTCAGGTCTTCTGGTAGCTTTACCGACATGTGTGAACATTTACGTAGAAGTGGGAAAAAATGGTTTGCAGATGAAATTTCTGTATTGATCAAAACTCCAGAGATTAGGTCTGGCTAATGCTTACTATAGACACATTGTGCAGTTGCAGTGCATCTACTTTTTCCAGCTTTCTGTGTGTTATCTTGAAAACTGAGCTATGATCGAAGAGTCTCCAACTTCTGTTTTTGACACTCTTGCCTGGAGTTGTTAAATATCTCATGCGCTAACACAAATATTTTTAATAAAACAGAGCAAAATGTCACTTTTGGCAGTACTGTAACTATTGTTGTGGTAAGTATGGTACTTAACAAATGTGCAGTTGTAGGAGGTTTCAATGAAAACCACTTTCAACTTATTTTAACATTATTTATTTTATGGTTCTGAAATGGACTTGGTTGCCAGCTGAGGACAGAAACTGGTTAGGTGGCACCAGCAGTGGATATCTGGACTTTGACCAGAGATGGCAAAGTAGGAATCGACATTGCATAGTGAGCGTTTCTGAAACAAAATTGGCTGTTGCCAACATTTAACATGTTGAGTGGCAAACACTTTGATGCTCAAGGGATTGCAGACTTTCTTTGGAGGTCTTGAAGGAAACTGCCTAGAAAAAGAAAAAATCACTTCGTTTTAAGTTTACGGGGAATTCTTTACCATAACACAAGAAACATCTTGTTCATGTTAAGCATAAGGCAGTAAAGATAAGGTGATTTCTTTGAAAACAGTGTACTGATTATTACTTACTTCCTGTGATTTTACTTTTCCAAACAGGTCTGCATTCCTCTGACTTCCACAATAAGAGATTTGTCTCACTTGTTAGTTCAGACTGAGGTCAAGTTTCCTTTCTCCAGCTGCCTCCCTCCCTTTCTCCTTTCTATTCTGCAAATCTAAGTGTGAGTCTGTCCTGTAATCTGTTTCTAACTAAAAGATCCAATCCTTTTGAGGCCTGACCCTTTAATCTTGTGTTCTCCTAAGAGAGCAATGGCTCGCACGTTCATGCGTAACACAAGTGTAAGCATTTTCATCAAAATACAAAATACCCTCAGTAAGGATGGTAATCACCGGGCACGAGTGGAAGTTGACAAAAAGCTCTTTTGGTTGTTGGCATTTCTCATAAGGAAAGTTGGTGTCTGTTCAGTGACCAGTCTGAAATAAGAGCTGCCCTCTGATCATTTATTGCCCTGGAGCAGTGCCCCCGTCACAGGATTGTCACCGTGTTTGGTGTCCGTGCGTGAAGTTTAGCATGAGGTCAAACCCCGGAGGAGCTCAGGGGCAGGTGGATCTTAGAGGAGGTGGTATTGCTGCACGTTGAGCCTCTTCTCCGTTCAGCTGGAAGCGCTGCCCTCAGCTGCAACAGCCGTCAGTCATGCTGAGGTGACATTTAGGTAACACAGTGATGAATGTTTCATTAAAATGTTGCTCAGGCAACTCTAATTGTTTTTACGTACAGACTCCAGCAGTTACCCAAGCCCTACACCTGGGTAAGTCTGGTGTAACTCCATTGGGCTTTTCCTTTCTCTCCAGTCGTGGGAAGCAGCTCTTGGAATCAGAGTTCCTGGGAGTGTGGGTAATAGTGAGAAATTCAGAGGTTGCCTCTTAAAGCAATTTGAGTTAGTTTACAGCAAACCAAACCAAAAGGGTGTTTTCAAAAGCCTTTTCTGACTGTCGTAAGAGCAAGTAACATTTCCCTCTGTGGGTAATACAGAAACCCAGTCCTGCCCATCTCCAGTACAAATGCCAGCTTAGTGCTCTGTTGGTTAACCCTTCAGAGCTTCCTTGTATCATTTACTGAAGGAAGTAGTTAATTCCAACCAGAAAAAGCCTTTTAATACCCTCCCTCTATTCACTACACGTGTTCTGCGACCGTAGCGCTTTCTTTTTTGCTGTCCTGTACAGTGTAAATTGTTCCTGTGGGCTGCGGAGCCAGACCTCTGGTCATGATACAACAAATACTCTCAGCAAAACTCAGCCAACTATGTCGACTCTGACCCCGCAAGCATTCCCTCAACAAAGAGTGAAAATGAAACTTAGGAATATTGTGAGTCATTGAAGTGGAAGGACGTTATCCACAGACAGGCTTGTAACGAGCAGGTGTGGGAACAGGAGACCGAGGCGGAAAAAAATGTCAACTCGCTGCCGCTTTCCAGCCGATGAAGTGGTGTAGGGGTGTGCTAAATGCCTTTTTTTCTTCTGACGGTTTGTAACAGTGGGACAAAAGTAACAAACAAACAAAAAGAACCGACCGTAACCCAAACCAAACCCCCAGAACCAAAGCAGGCAGTCCGCATTACTACTCTTCCAGCTCCATTTGCTGCCCACGTGCTTTGGTCTTCCAAATTCTGTTTGTCCGATGAGAAATGATGGAACTTGCTGCTCCGCTGGCGGAGTTCACTTCCTGCCAGCGCTGGAGCCCGAGTGCTCAAGAAAAGATTATCTCGGCTGTCTGAGAAAATGCTGTTTTCCTTGGGAAATGCGGGCTGGCCCGGCCATGCCGGCGGTTGTCAGCAGAGGCATGTAGCGTTCAGCGGCTGCTCTGCCCGATAATGCTGCTGCTGCTGTTGTTGCGGAGCTTCGCTGAAATGTGTTTATGCTACAGGAAAGCCAAGCTTATAATTTTCCTGAGTGCCTGGCACGTTTCCAGGAAGAAGTTGCTTTGTGTGTCAACTGTTTCTGGAGTCAGTGTGGCGTAATTGCTGCTATTAGAAGAATGGGAGGAAAGGAGATTCCTTATACTCTCCCATCCCGTGCTTTGAGGTTTTCCTTTTAGTCTCGTTAAGACTGGAAGTTTCTGCTGAGTTTGTGAGCAACGGTCTTTTGCAAAACCTTGCCTTCCCCACGGCCAGGGGCACGAGCCCTGCCCAAAGCCTGCCCTTGACCTGTTAAGCCCCAGTTTCTGCCAGAGAGGAGATCGGGGCTGGGCCCATCTTCTGTGTAAGATTTCTCCCCAAATTTAGGGGATTTGGTCATGGTGGCATGGCAGATCTTGGTGCTACGGTACCTATTCCGGTACCCCTGTTGACGCAAGTGGATGGAGGAATCCTTGTGGGATGTCCTCTAGCCCACGGTTTGCCAGCTGGGGCGGATAGGTTTTCTTCTTGTGCACAACGTGGTGTAAATGACACGACAGAGGGTATGTGATAGAGGTTTTCTCCTGCTGTTTCCGTAGGTGAACACGAAAGCAGGAGGGTTCTCCTGATGAGTGGCAGGAAGTAGTGCAGATGGATTGGAACTGGTTGTCAGGCTTCACAAAACCCCCAGAAATGGAGAATATAACCCCCCTGCAATAATTTATTACTACAGATCTTATGTTTGTGTCCAAAGTCACAGAGAAATGAGAAATGTTCATAAACTTAATTTTGGTTCAGTGGTTTTTCCATTTTTGCCAAAATTTTCCATAGAGGAAAAAGTCCACAACTGCCTTTTGACCGTATCCACTTCCAGCAGTGAAAAGGAAAGCAGGCAT
>NW_010255547.1:12361-31452 GCF_000690775.1 Eurypyga helias | reverse complement strand
AAATATTATCAAAATTCCTTTGTCTCTGTGGGGCAGGAGGCCAGAGTGCATTGTTTTAATGGCATTTTTCTAGCCTGAAACCTCCGAGGCTGTCTATATTTCTCAATTTTCTGCAGAAATTTCAGGATGCTGTCTGCATTTTGTTACCCTGACAGCTCATTTATTCACTTACTCTACCTTCCTTGCCCTCCATACTGTAGTGTCTCAGATCATCCCTGTGTAATAAAACAGTACGTAGTCTGGTTTTGTTGTCTTTTAAACACGCATTGCTGTGGTCATGTGTATGCAATATAATCTGATTTGTAATTCCCCCCCACCCTGACTGTTTTACTTGCAGTTTTCCTTTGGTTTCTAGTTACAGGCACGTAAGTCTCTTATTGCCCAGAACTCTGGGAATAATTATGTCTTTTTGTCTTCATTCTAGAAAGTCTCGGGAGATACAGTCCTGGTTTGCAGTTGCTGGGGGTGTAAAATGGTGGGATTTTTTGTTTTTCTAGGATTTGTTCTATCTCACAGCGTTGTTATGTTTCAGTTTTAGTATTGGTATTAATCAGGTAGACATGGTAATTGTGACTATCTGGCTACCTGCTCAGGAAATGCTCAGCTGCAGAGCAAGAACCTCCCTCTGTCTTTTTGTCTGCTGAAGGAGCACATTTTTTGTCCTTGTAGTCCTATAGAAAAAGCCTTCAGAATGCAGCCTGAATGAAATCCTGGTAACTGTGAGGGAGGTAGGGAATAAAAAGGCTCTCACCTCATGCACATGTGAACATGCACAGCCTTGATTTTTGAGGTCTGTCTCATTACTCTGTGTCACGTAAGAGGAACCTGATGCTGAACAGGGCAAGAAAGGAGCCTCGAGGGGGTCGTGCAGCCCCCCTCCTTGAGCCGGGGGCAGAAGGACTAGCAACAAATTGCTCTGCAGTTCAGGACAGGATGGTTTCCAGCAGCCTTTGTAACCAAAATCCTTGCTCAATTATTTATATGTTTGGGGAGAGGAAATACGTAAATTGTTTTCCCATTAGTGAAGTAACCAGGAAATAAACAGAGGAGACCTTGTTTGACATATTTGTTTTGTTCCGATGGTGCAGATAAGCAGCTGTGAGAGCTCTCAAGTTTAACTGCTCCGTGAGTCATTCTAAGCCTTGTCTGGGTGTCGAAGCTCCTTGCACAACTGAACCAAGTGCTGTATCCCCCATAAAAAAAAATGTAAGATGCTTTAAAGACCTTCAGAATTATTGCAACTGTTATTTACTGTTTTCAGGTTCTGGAGTACTTCCTATATTCACAGTACTTCATATAATATTCCTATGTTTCATCCCCAGTGAATTCAGTGGTACTCGAAACAAAAGGAGAAGGTGCAGGAGCAGCCAGCAGCAGATGAGCAGAAAGGGAATGAGAGCACGAGGGGCTCAGCCGCCATTTGCTGGGTCTGGGGGGTATTTTGTTATACAGTCATTAGGTTGATGGCTTTAAAGCAGATAAATGTGGCTCGTGCAGCCTAGCAGCGGTGATATGTGCTGTGCTTTGTTTCCTGTGTTTGAGATTACCTTTAAATTATTGGTGTCTTAGTCAGCGTCGTGCTCGTAGATTAGCATCCTATGATTGCAGGTGAACAGCTGTGAAAAGGGACCGAGAAACCAGAAAACTGTGTTAGCATGGTGCATTTGGTTTCCTCGGAAGCCCTGATAAAACATAGCTTACCATGTTTTATGCCTCTCACAAGTGTTATTGTTCTGAATCACTTAATGATGTGGTTTTATACCTGTCTACTTTCACCACATAAAATGCACTTCTAAGGCCCAGCAGCGGTGTAGGATACAGCCACAGAGATCTCAGGGAAGGCAACGGGGCAGGGAAAACTGTCGCCTCAAGGTAGAGAGAACCATATGTCTGACCACGTGAATGGGGAAATGTGCAGAACGTGTCAAAACCCCGTCCCTGGGAGAGCTTGGATGCCTAAAAATGCGATGTGGCAGGGTTCAGCATGCAGCACCCAAGTCCCCTCTGCCTGGCAGTTGCTTCCCCAGCTCTGGTTCTGGAGAAGCAATGGCTGCTGAGAGTCCCATGGAATAATCCCATAATTTCAACATCGTGTCAGGACCCCAGAAACTGTGGGTCTGATCTCCAGAAATTAAGGAAATAGAGGTGAAGCTGGGGCAGGAACCTGCATGAGGTGGGTGCCTGCTCTGCTCTGCTCCCGGCATCTCTGTGCCCGAGGTCAGGTTTGTTTCAGCTTTTGGACATCCAAGAGATACCTGCAGAGTTTTCCAGGGTGCTGAAGTTCTTAGTAAGGAGCTGGACATTTAGATTGACTCCTGATCTCCGAGATCCTTCTAGGGGCTTTCCTCTCCCAGGGACTTTGTCGGGAGACAAGGATGCTCCAGCTGAGGAGGAGGCAGACAGACTGTTGGAGGTGTGAGTACCTACAGATAGTGACATGCTTGCACTGACACATTCTTGGCTTAAAACCCATGACATTTGAATACTTCTTTTTATTACTCCCTTCACAATCAGCCCCAAAAAGTCCTACAGAAGACATGGAGGCTACACAGCCAGCATTCTCCTCTGCCATGCTGTAAATGCCAGCATGGAATGGATAATTTTTCCTCAGAAATTGTCTCCTATTCTGAGATTGCCGATGGAGTAATTTTAACAAAATGGTCATCTTTCTTGCTTCAAATGTGACCAGCTCAGCAGGGACAGGAAGGCGTTGTTACATGATGGCTCTTTAACGGGCTGTGGGGAGCAAAGGGGTGGTTTCAGACTCGAGGACATATTTAATCTTGCAACATCTTTTACTACGCTTAATAGCCTGTCCTACATCTTAATCACTCTGTGTGGAGAAATTAATCCAAAAACCTCTTTTGTCCTGATAATTTTAAACCTTCACTGTGGTTGCCCACATCAGCCTGTCCTCCTCTGGCAGCTTCCCAGCTTCTGCTTTTGCCTGATCCGCGGGAGTGCTCCTCGTCCACAGGCATGGGCACTCATGTAACTCTAGCTTCTCTTTCCATTCAGAGTTTGAGTGAACGTAAAAGACTCCTGACACTCAGCTTTTCCTGCACCCCTGAGACAGCAGAGGCTCACAGATATTAGCTGAATTCAGTCCTGCTGTCTTCTTGGGTTATTACTGTTTTCCCCTGACGACTGGGTGTGCCGGCATTGTCCTGCACATGGGAGATGCTGTCGCCGTGCTGGCTCTCGGGCAAGGCTTACGCAGGGCTGCGTGCCACTGTCTGCACGCCACGGTTCACCACTGGATGATCCGGCGGCAGGATCCGAAGTGAGCCAAGGAGCTAGAAACAGAGCCTGGGAGAGTAGCCTTGCTGCCTACTGCCCCAACATCTCCTGAAGCTGTGGTCGGATGGTTGTCCAGGTTCTCCCAGGTGAGACTTCCTCACTGGAGGCCTCTCCAAGCAGGGAGAGGTGCCAGGAGTCAGGGTCTCCCTGGCACAGCTTGTGGTGTGCTCTGGTCTGCAGCCTATAGACAGTAGGATGCATTCTGCTGCCCTGCACTTGCACGTTGTGGTGTCCAGTTTATCTAATGGTGCAGGCAGCCATGGGATCCTTCCCAGGCTTTGACTCTCCATCCAAATTTGCCTCACATAAACCTGGAACGGGAACTGTTGGTTTTACTCACACGCCGCGATGCCTTACCAGTGTGGGTTGGTTGTTCCTCCACATATTCAAGCGGCTATCGACCTTTGTTGTGAGTTTTGGCATCTATTTTGTAGCGATAGGAAGAAAAAGCGTGTGTGCTGTTGTTCAATGGCTTCAGCAGTGTGAAAGCTGCTATTTCTGCTCTCTCAGGACCATTATCTGAATTTGGTTTTGAGTCACACAAATAGTAACCCATGAAAAAGGAGTTTAGAGTTTGGATAACTGCCTCCTCACAAGGCAGCAAATGGGCATAAAAATGATTCATAGGTTTGATCTAGTTCAGAACTCCTGGAGATGTAGTTTGGGCCTGCATTGCAGTCTTCCAAGTGGAAGCCAATATCATTAATTAGAGCTTATGGTATCAGTACTAAAAGTCTCGACCAAACCAACTTTTCTACACTGTTTCTTCAACGTCTGATGAGTAGAACCTGTGAAATACAATTCTGTGTGATAAGAAAGCTGGCTGTGAGCATCTGTGGGGAGTTGAAGGGATGATGAGGGACCTTTAGCGTATGTATTCGGCGCCTCAGTTTGTTTGACACTTTGGTCCTCGGCTTTTTGCACTAATATTGCCGTTGCTGGGGAGCTTTGTATTTTCATTTATATGTCATTATTTACTGTACAGGGTCATTTGACGTGGGCGCAGCAGGACTGGAGGAGCTGGTGGTGGCTCTGTGGGTGCGTGGGGTGGCGTAGGTGTGCATGGTTTCACACCGGCCGTGTGTTCGCAGGGAACCCAGCACCAAGGGACCACTTGAGGGCTGCAAACCAGCGTGATCGGGAGGCACCAATGTAAGGTCAAAATGCATTTTTGTAGGTGTCTTTTTAGACAGTGCCCTCATCTACCTTCCTTCCCAAAGCAAAGCTATTCTCAGGCTTGCTTTTTCCAGCCGTGCACTTGATTTCTTGCTGCACACCCTCCTCTCCTGCTGTTCTTCCAGTCGGGGGGATGTGCCTGCAGCCGGGGGACACTCCTGATGCGCAAACGAGAGTGCAGTGGCAGAGGGACAAACCCGAGCAGTTAAGCAAGTGGAGCTGATAAGGATTTTACCAGTCATGAAACACACAAAATCAATACCAGAACAAGCTAACAGCCAGTGGGGAAGGTTTTAGCAAGAGCATAATGGATTTGATTTTCTCCGTTTTCATCAATAACGTGGCAAATGCATTTAGCACAGGCTGGAGTGGAGCTAACAGGATATCAAGCAGGCCAGCAAGAAAAGCTTTGCCGTCGTCACCTGTAGCACCAAAACCCCAAACAAATCAAGGTTATCTTACAGACTGTGAGCGTGACCACGTTATCCAGCTGTTAGCAAGTGTTGTGGATAACTTTGGAGAAGTGGGAAAGACAGGCTTACCTCCTCTGGCATTTGCTACCATTTTTAGGTATTCCTGTAGTCGAATCCTCTTGGAGAGTTGTTTAAACTACTTTTTTGTAAGTGAATTCAACTGGAAATTTTACTGCACCCTGAAGCTAACCATGCCACAAAACCTCCAACATATGCCAACCTAAATCAGTAAAGTTCTGAAGCAGAAGCCAACCCTGTATATTCGGTGGGTTGTGTCACAGGGTGACCTCGGGCATTCCCTGCGTGACCTTGGGAAGAGTGGAACTCCCGGATGCTGCCGCAGCAGAGCGACGCCTGCGCCGCGGCACGGGGAAGCGCGCCCCTGGCAGCCACACAAGTGCATAATCCGCGGTGTCAGGGTGGCACTTAGACCCAGACAAACACAAACACGTTGGCAGCCTGAGTCAGACAGAGTCGATGAATCCTTAAAGGCTGCCTCAAGGCAACGAGAAGTATTTTTTCTTGTAATAAATAGATAATTTGGGATTAAAAGGTGCTGCAACTGAGAAAACACTGTTTTTATGTGAAATCCGTCTAAAATGTCTGATTACAGAGATAATTAGCACACGCTTGTGTGTAATCTGTGCTGAAAAGGGGAAACATGGCACACGTTGCCTGAGAAATAAAACTTAAGTGACAGGGCTAAGGTTGCCTCCTGGATGCTTGGATTAGCATATGCAAGCTTTTCCCTTTGCTGGGGTTCAGTTTTGAAATACTCAGTGAACTAGCTAAGCTCAGTTAAGAATATTTTTAATTACAGGGAGAAGTCAAGAAGTGCTGGATCCTTAATCACAGGAAATCTCAGCTTGGGATGGGAGAATTCCAGACAGCAGCGATATTGAGTAATGCAAACCCTCTCAGTGCTAACGCGACGGTGTTCGCTGTCCCAAAACTTTCCGAGAGTATGTGCCTGAGTGGTAAACAGCTCCTAAGCATTCTGGTGAGCTTAATAAAATTTTGCCTTAGGCAAATGTCTCTCTTTCTACATGATAGTGCTAATCCTAACATCGCCATGTTTCCAGGGAATTCTACTGCGCTGTAAGAAGTTGTTCTCCAGCACTTATTCAGTCAGAGCGTTATGTAAGACGTGCAGCCATGACAGAATAATCGTAGAAGACAGGGCTAAAAATGACCTTCAGGGGTCATTTCATTCTGCTGCTGGGCGGCTGGACGCTGCCAGTGTAAAGACTGAGCAGCTTCACCAGTTGAGAGATGCGAGATAAATTTGCATTAATATAAATCCAACAGTGTGATTATTCTTTTCCTTATATTCAAACAAGGTAGCTGAAAGGGGATGGATTGCAGTAATAACATGTTTTGGTCATGAATATTAATAGTGCAGTAATTAAATCAGGTTACTAGGAGTTATAGGACAGGGAGATACTTCACGTGTCATTGAATCTGCTCCCCAGTTCGCACAGAAACCCTTCCGTAAATGCGTGGAGCTGTCAGTTAACTACAGGAGGGTTTAAAATAGCCCTTGCACGGCCTTGTTTTTCATCTTTCATTTAGTGATAGATTCTTTAGGTTTTCATTGCGGTGTGCTGGGTGTGGATCTGACTGACCAAAATCTGATTTGATACGCAATTACTATAATCCTGCCCACGCAGTGCAGGAAGAGCAGCGTAGCAAATGACTTTCCCCGTGGACATGGAATGTACCGTAGTGGAACCTGCACTGCCAGACATCAAAGTATCACTCCACGTAACACGCTAAGTTCTTTGCTGAGGTAAATTGTTGGCAGTTTCCCTCATTTATACTCTAAGTCTTTAAAATACGCAGATGGGGGATGTGACAGCTCTCCAGATTCTGGTGACCTCCTTTAGGAATGTGAATACCAAACAGAGCTGAGCCAGTGGAAGCAGAAATTGTTGATGTTAACAGAACCGAGGTGATGTTTGCATTATCTGCAAATCATGGGGTTTCCATTTTCTGGCCGTGAGGATGCAAGGACTGGCTGCTGCTGCTGCTTCAGAGCAGCGTCCTCTCCAGCACAGCATCTTCTCCTCAAATACTCCTCTGGTAGGCAGATAAAATCCTTTTTGTCTGCCGTGTTGTGCTTTTTACTCAAGCTCAGGTGAACAAGTAGAAGTATAGGTTGAACCCTTGAGTTCCTGCTTTCTGTGGGGTTCTGATCTATTTGCAGGGAGCTAATAGCAGGGTAGAGGACCTCACTCTTTAGGAAGTGCAATCCCACAGTTGCCTGTGGGTTGTAACCCTCGGGTCTCGGCAAAAAAAAGCCAAACCCAGAAATAAAAACGAGAGTATCAGAATTTAATGTGACATTCTCAACCATTCTAAAATAGCAGAAGATAATCTAGCTTAAAGAACACCATGAATTACTTGGTAGACCATGATCAGGCGCAGTCACACAAGAATGGATAAAGCCAAGGCACAAATATGCCTTTGGCAGCAACGTAAGCGTCTGATGAAGTTTGACACAACCTAAAAATACCCACTAGCTGTGAGAGTGCGGACGGCAAAAGAGAGATCAGCTACGTAAATACTGACATTCTCTAGTAACATGTTGGAGTGACGGATGTGGAGAAAGGGTGGATTGTCACTGAATTTCCCTAAAAGCAGGATATTGCTGTCTCTAGTAATTTGGAAAAGAATTCTAGTTTCAGCCTTGGAATGGAGCATCGCACAACCATCTCATTTTCAATCATGCTAAGAGCATGGGAAGCTCAAGTAGGGAAACTCATTTGGTAGGAATCCATTCCTGAGAATGGGAATTGTTTAAAATGGTTGCTCCTGTAGAAGTGCCTACCAAAGGAAGATGGAAAGGAGCGGGAATAATGTAAGCAAGAAGCCCACAGGTGATGAAACTGGGAGTTGGCCTACTGCAGTGTCATGCCTTTGTGGTCAGATCTTGTTTAGCTGTGGGCCCAAATTAATTAATTGTTTTTATTTGATTAAGCGGGTGATCTCAACAGAGTTACCAGTTTCTGTGCTGTTACCTGGAACATAGAAGTCGAGCTTTTATGGCATTGATACAGATGCCGGTGGTGTCCTCAGCAGATTTGCGTTTGGAAGTTTATCTGTAAGCAGTCTGCAACTCAAGTTTAAGATTCTGCAAATAAGGGAGGGCTTTTCTGTGTACTCGCGGCTCTGTGGAAATGAGCAGTGTTAGATAAATCTGTTTGGGGAAGGATGAAGCACAAAAAGATTTTATGCCTAATGACATCAGCTGGGGAGCATCTTGTTTGCGCAGGTTATGTTTCGGAGCAGTGGTTGCCTGCCACACTCTTTTGCATCTTATTAAATTCTTTATTATAAGACAACAGCGACGTTATGGAAGTGATGCTAAGTTTCTGTACGGCTTTCCCTCTGGGAGACATTTGTTTTCAGCTCGGATACTGAAGCTGAAGCACTGCTATCATAAGCTCATTCTGCTTCCGTTTGAAATTGCTTAATTGTCTTGCAAAAATTTGCCTGGAATGACAATGGGAGTGGGATCAGGTAACCATTTTCTGGATGGCTTTGTAAGATTTGCTCTTTTTTTTGCTATTAGTGCTCCTGGTGACAGTGTTTCACTCTGCGTATTTTCAGTTCTTCCTTCTCTTATGTCCTTGATTGGCTTTTCTGCTCGATTCTTCCTCTAAGCTCATAGCATCACAGCATAAATATATTAACAGATACTGAAATATATATATGCATCTAGCCTATGTGTCAAAAAGACTCACCTAAATAAGGATTTGCTAGATCAAGTCTTTGGTAGATGACCTAATTTTCCATTTTAATCAGATTACAAAAGGAGATTTATTTGAACGTTTCACACTTTAGAAGGGTTAACAGGCGCAGAGATTTCGGACCAAATCCTCAGCTGGTATGGACAGGCATTGGGAAGCTGTGAACTGACAGCAGAGTGGTGGGATTTGAAGGAGCAGAGATCTCAGCTCTGGACTCCCAACATGCAAGTGAAGGGATAAAACCGAGAGGCAAACTGTGCCAAGAGCTGTGCGCTGCACGAGAAGCTAATGTTAAACCAGAAGATTACAAGAGACCCAGAGCTGAAGAGAATCCTTGGAGCAGGCTGGGGGGGCACAGCAGGGAAGTCAGACTCGAGCACGAAGTCTACGCCCAGGCTAACATAGCAGGGGGCTTGTAACCAGTGAATTTAGAGATGGCTAGTGCCAAAGAAAACACCTACTTCAGTGCCTCCAAAAAGATGGCTTCACGTAAACCATCTTACGTAGAAAACAACTAAGAGAAGAGGTGAGATGTGCTGGGAGCTATTGCGGTGAGGGAGCTTCTGCGGCTCTTCCCAGAAGTGCTGCTGCTGGGAAGGTGGCTGATTTGATGGGAGGGACCCTGTTGTATGTAGTTAATTGAATAAGCTGTTCATCTTCTAAGTGCTCATCTGAGCTAGGCTTAGCGGCTCTCCAGAGATGCACCCATCACTAACGATGAAAATCCTTACGCAGCAGAGCTTTTTTCCCTCCTCTCGTACAGTGCTGTCTCTGGGCCGGTGCCTTGCTGGGTACCAATCGCTTTTGACAAGTTACGCCGCGCTGTGTGAGTTCCCAGGCACTCTCTGTGCACGTGTGTTTTAGCCTATTGCGGTCTCACAGGAGCAGTAAATGACACGTTTCCCATCACCTTTATTTCAGGGGCGGGCTGGCATGGTGATCAGGGAGCGGAGGGAAACCGGTGCAGAAATTCATCTGTCAGTTTAAAGCAGTGAACAGCTCTGCTGTCAACGCAGCTTTTCAGGGTTCTATCAGCTGACAGTACTGCCCCCACACCCACGGATTCCGTGGTATCATCAGACAGATCTTTTCAGTAGCTACGTGGTAGTACGAACACAGATATGTTACTGGAATTGACCTCTTGGAGAAAGTTGAGTGGATCGTTGAGTCAGGAGTGGACTTCCACCTGCATACGAGGAGGCAGACCGACTTCTGGACTGAGAAGATATTTTTCTCTTCCAGTCAATGAGTGCTACTTTCTGAGGCATGGATTTCACTTAGGTACAGCACTGTAACAACAGAAATTCTGTGTGACTCAAGAAATGTGTGATAAGATATCTCTGGGATGATTTTACGGATGGATCATGGATCTACTCTTCTTACATGAGATTCTTGGGAAAGGCACAGATTAGGAGTGACTCACATTGTCCGTAATCAACCAAATTACCTTATGAAGGCCGGTGAGGTTACTTGGGAATAGAGTGGGCAGGATTTTGCTCCCCAACCAAGCGTGCGTAGCAAATCAGCGCTGTGAGAGCAGGTCCTGGGGCGATGTTGCCCTGGGATGGGGAGTGCCAGCCACGAGCAGCGCTCTGCCCCGGGCTGTCGATATGTGTCTCCAGCGTGCAGAGAGGGTTTGGCGCCTGGTGTAAACCCTCTCTGCACCCTGGAGACACGCGCCTGGCTTCTGGCAGAAGCTTGAGCCGTGACGACACGTCTGATTCCCCCCAGGTGAGATCAGGGTTGTGGGGGGAGACTGCGGGTGCACCACCAGACCTTGGTGGTGGAGGGGCCTCTTAGTCTTCCATGGGAAAACAGAGTCAGTCTTCTCTTCCTGGGCTTTCCAGCGGTGACTTGGGGGATAACGCATTACTGTCGTGGAGTGTTTCCAAAATGCAGACTAAGCTCCCAGAGTTTGGGAGGTGGGTTGGAAGAACTCAAGTCTGTGTTGCCTTTTGTGCCTGCGAAGGGACCACCTTAAAGCGCAGCCGTTTAGGATGACAAGCAGCAAGGAATTGGATTAATTCTAGTATCAGCATTATTTGCACTGCCCTTGAGAGGAGTGGAGGTGAATGTTTCACAGACGTTTGAGAGAGGCAATCTGCTGCCAGCACCAGTCAGAATGTGGCTCTGACTCTAGTAAATACAAGCAGATCTCTGTGGATAATACGAGTTTTTTTCTTTTTGATTTTTAGAATCAACCTTGTCCTATGTTAGGCAGCTGGAGGCAAGAGTAAGACAGCTGGAGGAGGAAAATCGCATGCTGCCCCAGGTGGGTGACTTCTGTTGGTGGGAACAGTAGCCGGCAGCTAGAGAGCAACGCGGTAACACCGGTGTTACTCGTCGTTTGACGAGGCTGCATTTGAACAGGCGGGCTGACCGTTCGGATAATCGAAGGCGCTCACGTCCGTCTGTTCGTCTTGCTCGTGGTTGAGTGGGGCATTTATTTAAGACTATGACAATGGTTTCATTCATTTTTCTCCTTTGCAGGTGTTGATACCTTGCTAAGAAAAGCTTCACTGGAGGCCGCTACTTATAATTAATTAATTTAAGGGTTGAAAATCACATTGAACTGACCCCTTTATATTCTGGTTTTATTCCAAGAGCTTCTTGTTATTAAAATAGGATGTACTTTTTATAATTAACCAAAATATTTTGCTCTAAACACACAAACGTTTTAAGTAATAATAATTGGGTTAGATTGTGTTTAATATTTTGAGGAATATATTGGATATATAAATGCAAGACTGGAATTCAATAAATAAGCAATATGAACTTGAAGGTTTTCCCAATATGTTATTAGGCATGAAAAATTTTGAAGTTCATTAAGAATGAATCAACGACACTTGGATCTTTTTTGTATATACACACACATACCAGTGCATATTCCTATTCTATTTCACTGAGTAATCCTTAGGAAAATCCATAAAGTCTCTGAATCAAGTTGCCCACTGGAAGAAGAAAGAAGTTGCATTTTGTCTAAATCAAACATTAGTTTAAATGAAGAATTTGTCTGAAGAAGAAAAGTGTTTTTTATGGAACTTAGTACTGTTACTTGAATGTAAAATCCAAAATAGCAGTGAAAAGGAGTAAGAAGAAAAATCCCCTGGCTCAGATTTATTCATTTGTGTAAGCTAAGATCAGCTAGATCTCAGCCCCAGGTTAAAAATTCCCATTTTTTAAGGCAGATTTTAAGTGAAGTGTGTGGGGTTTTTTCCCTTACCTACAATATGACAGTTGGAAGGGCCTCTGTAGCTCTTACTTAGCTCTTGACTTGCTGGGTGACCTTGAGCAATTTATGTAACTTCTCTGTACCCTAAATTTTTGTTCTGGAAAAGAAGGACAGAAGGATGGTTAAGTGTCTGTCCATCAACATGGGTACAGTCCTTGATAGGAAAGGCAAAGGTTGATCTCCAGTGATAAAGAGTATTATTTGCTTGTTGAGAATGGTGTTCAGGGCAAACGTTAACAAACCTACTTGGGAAATACTGTTGTGGTTTCTCTTGGGTCAGGAACAATACTAGGGGATAATTTTTGGCAATTCTTTGTGGACAAAATCTTTATAAGAGACTATTTTATTTGTCTGGTGGTGCTCAGGTGGAGACCCATGAAACACGTTACCAGATCTTGCCACAGACTGGAACACCTGTGCTGCGCGTGTTGAGTTCACTGAAAGTATCTCAGGTGGGGTGCCAAAACCAGAAAATGATGCTTGTGAAAAGAGCTTTTCATCCCGCAGCGGTTTCAAACGCCATTGAAGCAAAATGTGCTGATTGAGAGGGTTGGAAGGGGAAGAGCTAGGTGAGCAAGCCTGCAAACTGCTTTTTGTTTTTAAATACACAGGTCAAAGTTTGTCTTACATTTGGCTTTGGTGGCACAAGGATCTGTAGTAGAGTTCTGAGGATCTCTGGGTGCTTTATTACAAGAAAGAATGAGTGACAAGGTTCACGTTTCTTGGCATATCTTACCTTTCCTCCTGAAAGTCATTGCTCTGGGGAGAGGATGGAAATGTAGACACCAAACTTATTCTGTCTTTGCATTTCATTACCTTGGCGTTACATGTGCCTGAGTTCATTCTGGGGGTTTGTTGTTCCTGCACGTAACACCCTGAACGTGCTGACAGCGGCGATTGGGCCCCGTTATGAAGACAAGGACATGGGATGGAGATGCATAAGCTCCTGGCACTGCTTCGATACCATTTTAATGGGAGGGATGGGAGTTTGTTGGGCCTTAAGCCAAACCAAGTGCTTTTGACAAATCAGCTGAAAATACACGATGAGCTCCACAACTGATGAAGGTTTCTGGCACAGCTCTTCCTCAATTACAGTGTTGGGCCTTAAAATGTCACCAGGGCTTCAGCAAGAGGGTGCCTTTTGCTTTTTTTGATGGCATACTGGGGCGCCGGGAGGGTTTGGGAGCAGCAGGACTTCACTCAGTGTGAGCAGGGTGACGACTCGCACTCCCGAGTGAGACGCCGCTGCTAGGTCTTTGCTGAACAGCCCTGAGCTGGCTTCCCGAGGCTTTTCGTTCTCCTCCTGCTACGCTTTTCTCATTTCATCTATCACTTCGGAGTGGTTCTTTTCCAGTTTCTTTTGCTTTGCTTGTCTCCCTCCATACATACTGGTTTTCTTTTTAAAACCCCACAGACCTCTCATGTAAAGGTTTTGTTAATATTTAGTGGCAAGAACATTTCCAGAGAAAATGGTTTTAAGTGCTGCCATCACCGTTCAAATGGAATCTGAGTCTGAGTTCACTCTGCTGTACCGAAGGGCTGTTTGTCAGGGGAAATGCAGTACCACCGAGTCAATATTTGAGTTTGATCGGGTAATAGGAAAGGTATAAAAATGCACGTATTCACTTAGGCCTGTTAATATCGCTTCCTGTGCTGCACAGTTGTTCTGGTGATGGTTTGTAGCACGGCAGTGGGTTTAAGAGTTATGAGGAGCCATAGACGGGCTGTGGGTTTGCTGTGTTGGTGAGAGCTGCGATTCGCTCTTCTTTTGTTGCTGTTGTTGGTTTTTCCTTCTCGCAGATATCATGTAACGAGATACGATCCAGACCCTTTCTGTTTCTGGCCACAAATAGGATTTTTTTATGCAAGAAAGCAGATGCTTTCCAAGATTTATGATAGGCAGCTGGCTCTTCTGCGAAGAGTGACAAACCGTGCCGGCTGCGCCCACGACAAGGGGTGTGCGGCTTGTGCTGCTGCTCCTCAAACGCTCGTGTAGGTGAGGGTGAGTGACAGCAGCGAAAGGACCCGAGCAAGGACATTTCTGGTTTGCGGGATGGATTCCTGGCTGGAGTAGTTCCCCTGTGGAGCTGGGGCAGGAAAGCTCTCTGCAGAATGTGGGCTCTGGCAGTGCCGCTGCCTTCTGCTGCCTCCAAATGTGGGTGAAGCTACGGCATCGCTGGGGATCGAGTTCTGCCGCAAACATAAAGAAACCCCAAACGTGATAGTATGGCCAGTGCTCTAGCCTGAAGGTAGGGTCTGTGCATCTCGTAACGAAGATACTCAGCAATAATTGAGAAAACATGTAGGGAGCAAAGAAGGGATTCAGATCCCAGTCACTGCTTCCTGGGCTGCGGCAGATCTCTTGTGTCAGTAACTTCAGATAAGTGGAAACAGGAGCGGCCGTCCTGCCTGACTTGGTGTGGTGCGTAACCACTCTCCACGCCTCATGCGGGGGGAAGCGGGATCAGGATCTGGCATCCACATGTCAATTAACGGAAGACGTCCCTGAGTTTTCGTGGGGGTAGTATTTCAGGGCTGCTAAGCTCGGCTGCAGTGTTATGGAAATGTGGACATCTGTCATATAATGACAGGGAATGCATTTGCAAAAGATATTCTTGGCAAGCCACCCGATTTAAATTGCTTCAGTTTTTATTTGTTTCATGGGAGGAGAGTGCAAGAGGCAGAGATGGAGAATTGTCAGACACTTTCCCCTTCTAAGTCTTTGTCGTTGTACTGTAGCTTTACCTTTCGGTGAGAGGAAGCATTGCCAGGATGTTGCTTTCTGAGCAAACATGCTGGACGGGGCAGTGGGGCCGGAGGCTGGATGTGTGCAGCACCAAAGCCATGAGGCAGATGTGGTGCAGGGCTGAACCAGAGCCTTCTCCTCCCTCTCCTGTGGGCTTTTCTGCCTCTGTTCCCTCATTCTTTCCTTTACAAGTCTTTTGTCCTTCTCCATCCCTTTTTGTTGTTTCCCTTTCAATTCCGCTGTTGCTTCAAGCACTTTTTTTGGGTTTTGCATCCTTGCTAGCCTTTTCCAGTCCTGGTACATTTAAGTGTGAAATGGCCGGCGTGACCCTTAGGCACACACTAGTTTATTTTTGAGCACTTCCAACACTTTCCGTTTCCCTCTTTCTCCTCCCTTCTGCTGGATTATCACACTTTATGTCAACCCAAGTATTTCAAAAACCTTTTTGCTGAGATCTGTGATTTTATTTTCCCTCTGCATGGCATGGTTTTAGTTATAAACCTAATTACAAGATGGGAGCTGTTTGGTTAGGTTGGGTTTTTTGTAAAATCAGTGTCACTCACAGACTGTTTGTCTCCTCCCTTCCATAGCACATAGAAGACGAGGGAATCCTTCAGCTGAAATGTAATTAAAAACCCAGTGAACAAACCTACATTACCTAATCATGTCATCAAATATTTGCTGAAAGTAAATCAACACCCTGTTCTTATCCTCCGTTTAAATTAATAGGGCATGAATGGAGCACCGTCGGTTTACAACAGCCAAGGGTCTGACTGGTCTTTCTCTCGGGGCACCCCAAGCACAGCCCTTCCATCCTGCGGGGCATGGGCGGGCTGCCTGGCAGGAGCTTGTGGCCATGATGTTGTGCAGACACAAATCCAACAAAATCCTGGTGTACGTAAAGAACCACAGTTCACAGGGAAGGACAGATTATTGTTTTCCTAGAAAAGTCCGGAGTTACTTTGTACTCCTGATTTTCTGGTACAGTCCACTCAATCTTCCAGATTTTAAATAGTGGTGGTCTTTTATGTGTGGCCTCCAAGATGCAGAGGTGCTACAGCCCAGAGCCTTTTTGTCTCGCGGGTTCATTAGCAAAAGAGGTTAATGAAGGGCCTGCTGACAGTGGTTGTTTCTGAGTGCGTGGCCAGCAATGGTCTTGGCCACTCGGAAATCCGAGTATGCTTCACATGGGCTATGAGGATTTTGGCAGCAGTATGCAGAAGTGGAGGTTTCTACTGAAGTCTTTGAGAACAGGAATTATGGTGAATATCTGCAGCATTTTAAAATAGTGTATTTTAATGGACAAGAATGTTCCCTCACAAAAACCCTGTTGCTGTTTCGTTTAGTGCGTTATTAATCCGGCTGAGCAACACGCAGTGCAGCTTCCTGCTTTCTGGTTTCCCTTCCTCCTGCCTGTTTGAGACAGGCTGACAAGCACAGCCTGTGTTTTCTTTGAGCTAACGGGGAAATTGAGGGCTGGGGAGATCAGAAAAACAGCTTTGAAAATCAGGTAGTGATTGAAGTGGCATGGCAGTTACCCAGCAGGAAGGATATACTTCCCGGTAAACCACTTGCCTCTGGGATAAAAGGCAGCTGGAGGACGCGGTCCTGTGCGTTTGCTGGGGGCGGTCCCCGATGGTAAGTGAATAGAGCAGTGCCCAGTGGACAGGAAAATCGTCTTCTCTCAGAAGCTTTGGTGAGATGACTGCCAGTGTCCTTGGGGCAGAGTCGGATGTGTTTTCTCCTCCACGGCTATCCCTGTGTGCCATGGGGAAGTCAGGCAGGCAGCGGCATGCTTCCTCCGGAGGGGCTGGCACACAGACTGCCGCCGACTTGAGCTGTGTGCCTGGCACTACGGTGGTTTTCATTCATGACTCCTCAGCAGCAGCACGGATTGAAAACAATGTTTGATACTGCCTCGAGTAGAAAGACTCATGGTTAATTCTCTCCAGCCAAGAGTATCCTGTTCTACACAGGGGTCTTTATTCCGGCTGCGGACAGGACGGGGATTGCCTGGGGCACTGTGGGAGAACGGCCTGAGTATCCTGAACACTTTGCAGTCAGTGTGAGGGAGATGCTAAATTTCCATTCATCTAATTTTTTGTTATGTGATATTATGGGGTTGAGTCAGATTTCCTGTGCTTTCTATTCACTAGAGTCACGTGTCAGCATTAGCTATTTTGTGGATTTACTTGCAACAGAAAATGGATCGGCATGTTTAGCGATTGCAGCTCCCTTTGTGGCAAGATGTACAGGAGAAATTACATGGTTTTTACCTGCCTCGGGCAATGTGCTTTCTGCAGCGGTATGATCTGCACACAGTGCACATCAGACCTGGAGGAGGCAACGTGCACACCATGCTTTAGCTGGGGCGCAAGGGCTGCAGTGAGCAGAAGGTTAGCAGTGATAGCGTGAGCAAAAAACCCAGTTCTTCCTCAGATGTTGGTGTTGTGCTGCACTGTTTATTCCAAAAGACTCAAAGTACTTAAGTTGATACAGGTTTCAGCACTATGGAGCCACAACTTCATCCCTTCCATCTGATTTGGTTCCACTTCCACAACTTTGTTACCAGCTAATAAATGAAAAGGGCTTTTCAAAACATGTGGACACGTGGGATGCCTCCTTGGAGTGGCTGAATGCAAGTGCTGTGAGCGGAATGAGAGAAGAGGAGGAAGGGAACAGGATTTCTCCTCCCGTCCTCAAAGTCCTGCTCAACACCCAGCTGTAATCTGGGTTGGGCAGTGGTAGAGAAGGGACTCAGTGCACGGCGACTCGGGTCAAGTTTTGCTGAAAGGTTAAATATTGCCATGCTCCCCACCGGCAAGCAGCAGCTGAGGTGATAGGTCTGAAAAGCACACTCCTCCAGTCTCCTAAGGCACTTTGTTTTCAGACACGGCCACTTTGGCAAAGTGCCTTTGCCCCTTGTCTTTCTTCATGGCCCCAGCGACTCCTAATGCAGTCAGTAGTGCCCAGAGTCCCCAGGCTCCCAGGATGTGCCGAGGAGCAGGAGACCCACATGCAAGCTGGTCCCATCCCCATCATCTGCTGGAATAAGCTTCCTCCAGAGAAGGCAGAAGCTGTATTGCCTCTATGGAGTGGGTTTGCCTGAGATAAGTCCCTGAGCTGGGGCCTGGAGCTTCAGGGCTGCAAAACCCACCTTATTTTTTAAGAAAAGCTTATGTCTCTTATCAAGGGCAGAGGATGTCCCCAGGGGAAATACTAATTTTCAATCTCCTACCAACATGTGCTGAGAACATTGCTTAAAGCAGCGTGTTCACAAGTTTTCTTCTCATGAAGGGAGACAAAATGTGCTGCATATGGCACAGAAGAGGTGCTGGAGGACCTGGAGAGGGGCCTGAACTCTGACAGCAGGACTTCTGGATTTTCTCACATTCAGGCGGCTTTAGGTGTACAACCTGTACTAATTTTCCCAACCTTTTCATAGCAATGCTTGTATTTTTCCATTCAAAATGGACCAAAGTCTTTGCTGGCCCTGGAGTCAGTAAAGAAACAGACTCCTTTGACTTATAAAAAGCTCAAAGCTGACGGAGGGAATTTATCCTAAGACAGAACTGCTCCAATCTGCTTTATTACCCCTTTTCCTTCCTCTTTCATTTCCTTTCCCAAAGCATAGCATTAAGCCTGCCCAGTCCCTAACAGATCTATAAATCCTTCCCAAAGAAAAATAAGTGCTAAATCTGCCTCCATACATCACAGCAAATTGATGACAGTCTTTGCTGCAGAGAACTGTGGGATGATACACTGCATGCTGCCCTAAGTGCTGCTGCTGTCAGCCTGGTTATGAGACCCGCTAGTGCCCACCGTTGGGTACGCTGTGCCCATGGCTTGGCAGGAGGGCAGCACTGGGAGACGAGTTCAGGTGCCAGATGGGATTTCATATTCAGACCCAAGGTGCCTTTTCCGTGGGCTTAGCATTTGCAGCATTCTCTTTTTTAAATTGTTTTTAGTTTTTTTTGACTACGTGAGGTTCAGCCCTGCAGATGATTGCGGGGATGGAGGCGAACAGTGCAGTAGTTGCCAGGGTTCTCTCTGCCCTGTGCCCCTTGGGCGCTGCTGTGAGCCATGCAGCGTTGGCTACAAAGGCCTGGGCGTACCCTGATGGAGTCATGCACAGCACATTAACTTGCTTTGGACTGGGCTACCCGTCAATTAAACGTTTCCAGGCTGGATCTGTGAAGTTCAGCTTCATGTCATTTCCCTGTGCCCTTTTTCTCCCACACCTGCCTTCATCTTTCCTATTGTTTAGATTATAGACACCCCCAAAAAGAATGCCACGCGCTATGTGCTTGCCTAGCGGGGCAAATGAGTGCACATCGGGGCACTGATTCTGATCAGAGGCTCTTTCCGCTGTCGTCATGTCTCCTTTAGAAATGAATTTCCCACACGTTTCA
>NW_010255547.1:0-12285 GCF_000690775.1 Eurypyga helias | reverse complement strand
TTTGAAATGTTTTTCTTTTTTATATTTCTCTTTATTACTATTTAAACAAAATGAGGCATAAGGAATGATGGTGAAGAGCAGGACAGGTTGAAAGCACCTCGGAAGCATCTGCTCAGGCCAGCTCAGGACAGCTATCCCATTGCTGTCTGCGAATGCAGCCGGGGTATTTTTAGCACTCCTCTGAAGAGGGCTGCTCGCTCGGGTTACCTCGGCACCGCAGTCGCTCCAGGAGATGCTTTACATCCTGCCTAGTGTGAGGGAACTGAGCTGTAAGAGTTTAGGGAGCTTGAATTTGTTCGGCCGCGTCCTGAAGAACCCCGCCGGGTGTTCGCTGGGAGGAAAAAGCCCTTGAGGTTGTCACTGGTGGGAATAAATTGACATCTGGCAGGCGAGCGGGGGAACATGCCCTTGCACCGGGGCAGCCAGAGGCAGGGAAGCAGTGAGCTGGCAGCCTGGAGCTCCCGGCTCCTTCCCTGGTCGGCTGCAGCTGAGCCCCTGTTGCAAACCTTGCAGCAACATTTAAAAACACGAGTTTTGTTGAAGGAACGACCTCCAGAACTACTGGGATAAAATTAGGCATTCTCAAACCCTTCCTCTGGAGTTGAAACCATCTCTCTGAATCTCACAGTACTTGTGTGAGCCAACATACATGCATAAGGGATTGTGTTACTGTCTCCTGATTTTCCAGATGGACACCCTTAGGGGCCAGAGTTTGGGTGACACTCAACAGCAGCACTTGAGGTGCTCGCATGGATCCTGACTACGGGGGGGGTGTGGTGTGGTGTGGTGTGTGTGGTGGCTTGGAGTAACACATGCCTTCAGTGCTTCTTAGCTTTTAAAAATAATTGACATCTGTTTTAATTAGTTACCAACCCTTTTCTTTATTAAATAGCTTTTAATTTTTTGCGAAGGATCCCATTAGGATGCCAGGAGGGGCGGAGGGGAGTCACTGCTCTGCCAACGAGCCAGCTAGCGTCAGTGGACATGGCTCAGCCTCTCAGCAGTCTGACTCAGTGGTAAATGCTCTGAAGGTAACGCTCCTCCAGTACAGTCCATGCAAAACATCATGTCTGTTCCCCAACACGTGTCGTATTGTCCTGGCAACATTCCTGTGGACACCACAGGGATGTTACTGTCATGAGCGGAGCTGTTTTTCTGTTTGTCACTCATTGCATCTGTGGACTGTGTGTTTCTCGGGGGTGATGCCAGCTCTAGCTGCTCTCCAATTCCTTACACACTTTGTCTTTGAAGCTGAAAGCGGTGTTTTTCTGAATAAGGAAGTCTTTCTACTTCATCTAGCATGTGCATATTTGTTCTCCGGTGGAATATCATGGATTCCTGTAACCCATACAGGGAGAAATACTTTAATGCAAAGATAAAGCAAATGCGCACGGTATATTTGTAATAAAACTAGGAGAACTTTGGGCTGAAGACATCATGATCCCGAGGTCAGTGCTGGGAATTCCGTGAGAGCAGATGGGATTTCTCTGAAGTCAGGGTTGAACTGCAAAGACCAGCGTTGCACCGATAAACAGCAACTGGCACCGGCAGTCGGAGGGGCACATTGGCAAGTTCTTACCTGTGTCAGCAGTGGGACTGTTGCGGCTAATGAAACTTGGGAAGCTCGTTAGGAGATGCAGGGGTTTGTCAGCTGATCAGAACAACTGGGTGAGTTTGCTGTCCCAGTGCAGCATGTGTGTCCCCTGTGTCCGTGCTCCCGGGGGAGCACTGAAATCCAGTGGGAGAGCGTGGACTTGGTATTCCCCTCTCCTAACACCGGCTCTGATGTGACTGCTTTCTGGCTCTCTGATACTAAACTGCTTTAGTACTCCATAGGCATATTAAAATACACCTATTAAAATAACATATATTCCCCACCTATACAGATGTTGCAGGGACACACTGGTACTTGGAGAGGGTAGGTTTGCTCTCCTTAAGGGGAGAACGGGAAGGGAGTTTTTGCTGTTTTGAGCTTTGTGGAGATGGGCAGTAAGAGCTCGGCAGTGCTGCTGACCTGCCTGGATGCCTGAGTTCATGCACAGAGTGATTATCTCCCACGGGGCTGGGTGACATTGACTTCTCCTCCACAAAGCCTGAGGAAATAGGTTTATGCAAGTGAGCTCTACACAAATTACAGCGATCAGATCCCTTCCCGTAACATAAAACCCAGGAGCAGGGCTTCACCGCAGCCACCTCGCCGCTGAACGGCGGTGCTTGAGCCCCTCTCCACGCACGCGTAACTGCAGGTCCCCTCTCCGATGCCCACCCTGACCACATCCCCGCCAGCACTGCTCTGCCAGCCAGCGTGCTGCTCTCACCCTCTCCACCCTTCCCGGCTGCCGAGGAGTGACCCGTCCGTCGGTGCCCAAGGCCCTCTGTGCATCTTCCATGTGTTTCACCTGCCGTTGCCTAGAAAATAAAGCCATGCCGAGTCATTTTGTCGAGAGATCGTGTGTAATTATATATAAAAAAAGCCTTTTGTAGTTCTCCTAGAATACCCATTGGCAAAGGCGTCCCCGAGCGGAACATTTCACAACACGCTTTTGACAACCTGCAATAGCTGGCTGGTCTAAGTGGAAGGTTTGAACAGTGGCTGGTACCTCGGTTGCTGAAATGGATTGATAAGAAATACACAGAATTCAGTTCAATATAATGCGAAAGCTCAGCTTTTAGTTTGCTGGGAGGTATTGCAGCAGGCAGAAATAGATATAAATGATATTGTTCTACTCAAAATGGAAAGTGAGCCGTCAGCTCAACAGACTGCCCAACCTTCCCCATCCCCAGGCAGGGGAGAGACCCTGCTGTTTCCTGGGGCGGAGCATATGGGTTTGATCCTGCCTTTCTGGGGAATGCAGAGCTCCCGCTTGCATCGTTTAGCAGAATCAGATGCAGGAGGAAGAAGCAGCCAAAATGAGGAGCCTGCTTTTCTTTACAAATTCGGCAATTTGGAACTCCTGCAAAAGAAGAAATAGTCTGTGTTACAAAATCCCCTTCTGTGCAGCAAGAGCAGGGGTGTATTTTAAAGGGAGAGATCCATAGGAAATTGAGGCAGAGGGGTGGGGGGGTGGAGGTATCATTGCTAAAACTAGTGCTGTTTTTTCCTGAGTAATTAAGACTTTAAAAAAAGAAAAAAATTGCTGGTGAGTCTCCCGCTGGTGGAGACTCCGGTGAGAGAGGGAAGAGCTGGTCTGCTAAAGGCTCTCCCATGCCCTGATCCGTCACGCAGGGCACTTGGAAGAAGGAATTGCCTCACGTGTGTCCCCATGCCTGGGACTTGGCCATCTTCCCCACCCTGCCAGTGGCGATGGGGGCAAGCAGCATCACTAGGGAAATGTAAGGAGTTATTCCTGGGGCAGGATCCGCTTGTTTCCTTTTGCAAGCCGTGTGTGGCCAGCCTGCATGCTTGTGCATGGCAGTGTGCTTGGTCCACACAGGTTTGCTTTGCAGACTGGGTTTATATTTAAGGAATGATGATCCTTATCGAGGCTCACTGCCTGAATAACCAAGGGCACAGGCTTGCCTGCCAATCTTCTGCTGGGTTTTCCTACCCTGAGTTCAGTGTCACCTCCTGGGAACTCTGCTGTGCCACCTACAAATTAAATTGAGATATGCTTTAGTTGAAGACAAGGTCTGGGGCTAAGTATAGGAGTTGCTGCTGAAAAGTAAGTGTCGTGTGGTACACAGGAGGTCAGGCAAGAAAATGTAATGACCCCTTCTGCCCTGAAATTCAGAGGACTGTAATCAGCCTAATTATCTTTAAATGCAATTGATCAGTTGCATATGTATGTCCATGCTCAGGAAAGCTTAAATATCCTACTACTCTTATTTGTGGCTGCAAAACAAATCTTTTTTTTTTTAAACATACCCTTGTCTTGGAAGGTCAGGAAGATATAAATCAGCAGGCAGCTGAAGACTCTTACCTCCACCTCAGCGAGACAGGAAAAGCTGTGGCTGGAGAAATGCGCAGTGTATGTTTAAGGTGTTTAATTTTATATTCCATACCTTGCCTGGAAACACCTGAAGGTACAAAGTAGTCTTTGTTTAAATGCTGACAATATGCCCTGGAAGATTCTGTATGGAAATTTAGTCAATTACTCTTTCTGTAATGTGATTACTGTTTTATTAGGAACACTGTAATTTTAACATGTTGGTCAGTATTGATCAGAAAAATCTATGTGTGATAATATATCTGGGATAAAGTACTTCATGGCTCAGCTGGCTTGAATTTGTCCCTCGTAGGAATAACATTTGGCAAGTATGATGAAGTCTGACAGCCTCAGTTTCCCCATTGGTACAATGGCACCCACGTATTTTCTTGCCTACGCTATTGCTTTGCAATCTATGGATAAAAAAGCAGTTTCTAACTCATACACATTTAATAATCATTCATAAAAATTCACGTGATGTAAGTAATGCTACTCCTAAAGCACTAATACAGTAAATTTGGCACATCAGTCAATTTGTGTACATCCCGAGTATGTACGTGTATTCTGCCCCGTCTCTGTTCCCTGGCAGTTCAAAGCTCTGCCGCTGGCACTGAAATGCTCCCTTTTCTCCTGACTGCTACAGCCTCGGTCTGATCTGACTGTTATGGTCGGTTATTTCCTTTCTGGTTGTACTTTTTCTTATGTTCACCTAGTCGACGTTAAAAGTGGATGTGTGAGGAACTAATTATAGTGTTCCTTTGCTTTTGCACTCTCCTTGCAGTTCCTTCCAGTTCATAGCTCACTGTTTTGCTGCAGCCTTCTGGGCTGTGGGTGTTTTACGTGAAACATTTGCCACGACATCGTTTTGCCTCTGAAAACAGGGGAATGATGACAAGCTTCATTTTGGGCGCTGTAATTCCAGTTCACTGGTACTGAAGTGCAGTTTGGATGTGTAGGTCATGTTGTGTGAACTTTATGGTGTTGTACGATGAGGTTGATGTTCTGTCCGGACAACAGATGTGGGAATTCTCTCCTCAGGATGTGCGCCTGGTATTGGTGCCACCTCACCAACAGTGTATTTGGGGATAGTTTCGCTTTGTGTTTATGTACTTACCACCTTAGGGGAACGGGGTGATGCGTAGCAGTGGGCTTAGAGGTAGTTCATCATGAATTAATACACGAGCCCGGAGATCTCCGTGAGTATTTCACGCCTCACATGACGTACCCCCAGGCCTCGGATGCTACCATGGCTGGCGGGCGATGTGGCTGCTGTCATCTGCAGTTAGGGTGCAGGCTTCTGCCTGCCTTCCAGAGAGAAGACTTCTCTGTCCCTTCACTCCAGTGTGTTGGAAGTGAGCTGGAGTAGCCAGGACTGTACCACGAACCTCATAGCTGCCCTTTATTCAGTCAGTTTCTGCTGAAATTTTGAGTGAAGGTTTTGGTACTGGGCTTTTTACTCTGTCATAACTGTTCAAAACACACTCAGGAATGCTTAAGTGTTGCATTTGCTTTTGCTAAACACCAAGTAACTCCATTAGTGCTGCTTGAGACAAGTCAGTGTTGAACTAGTAAGCTGGGAAGGGAACAGCCCTACGTGCAAATCCAAAATGCCTATCATGCAGAGGGCCGAATAAATACATGTGCAGAAGGGAGAAATACATACAGCTGTCATGGCTGTGTGAAGAGCTGTGCGTACGCCAGCACAAAAGGAGGGTTTTCTGATAAACCTGCAGAAATTTAGCCTGTATCTTCCCGTGCTTCTGAAAAGGAGACAAATAAAATTACTGTGATGCCTCCGAGACCCAGGTATCTGTAGCACTGTATGCAAAAGTGGTTGCCGATAAAGATTTCTCCATTTTGCACCCATAAAAATGGCATGAGTGTTCTTTTTGACCCCACCTTGTCAATTCTGCTTAGGATGTTGTCTTTCCAGGGCTGTCTTGTATGTGTTCGTCCCTTCCTAGCAATCAGGGGTCCTTTGTTTGGCTAGAAATAAAGGACTTGGGAAGTGTCACCTTTTCATTTATTATTGTGTCAGCATTAGCTGCTTGGTAATTAATTGTCTGATGTTTATTGACCAGAAAAATGGTTGAAAGGCGCATGTAGGTACAATGTACCTTCTCAAAAAAGCTATTCAAGAGACTTTTTGTTTTCATATTTGGTTAGGAAAATCAGCCACCAAACATGGAAAAAAACACCTGTCTCCTCATGTCCAGCCCTCAGCCATTTCTGATGGCTCAGCCATAGAGAGCTGATTCGGGAGGTTTCACTGAAACCCTGTTTTTCATGCTTTCACCATGGCACAGCGTTTCATAAGACAGCAAACGTAGCTGAAACACATGTGTTTATGTGATGGTAGCTTCTGATTGCAGGCTGCAAGATTCTGGTCATGCAGAAAGTTGGCGGGGTTTGGGTTATGCCCACCCGTTAGTATTGAAGACTTTTGTTTGGCCTTGTGGAGTAAGACTGTAGTCTTACTGCTTCTGGTCTTGGAGTATTTCGGTTTTCTGTGCTTATACTCAAGTTTTCTTCAGCAAAGGCTCAGAGGAATGGGGTTATTTCCTCCTCTCTTGCACAGAGTAACAGTAGGACCTTGGGGTTGTTCCGTCTTTGCTCATCAGCTGTAGGGACTGTCTTTCCAGAATGTTGACTTCCCAGGATCTGGCTGCTTTGTGTTTATTCAGTTCCAGCTAACGCAATCTCTGTCAACTCCTGGGCTTTAGGCACTGCTAAAAAACAGATAAAAATGATGACAATGGAAAACAGTTTTTGCCTTTCCTGAGCATCGGATCACTATTGGCCCAGAGGTTAATGGGTGGTTTGGTAGCAGTTACACCTTGGCTGGTTGATAGTTGATTATTATTAAACAGAAATAATCTTCAATTGCAATACACAGCTTGGTGGTAGTCACCACTCTTGCTCCTGGTGGCCCCGGGAAGAGATGCCTGGTGATGCGACACAAGCTACTGATTCTCCTGCTCATAATCAGTCAATCTGGTTATAACTCATTATAAAACACTTTCCTAATTTTTGGGGCGTACAACTTCTCTGCACTTTTAATTCCATAATCGTAACGTGGATGTTATGCAATCATGCGTGGGAGTAGATGTGAGTGTGAGGAAGGAAACCTTTGTAACATACAGTCCACACCAAGAAAAAAAATGGCTAACTTCTCCTAAACTGTAGATTTTGCTCTGGTTCAGCAAAACAGAAAACGTGTAGAGAACAGCGACCCCGTGCGCAATTCCTCTGGTCTCAGGGAATAACAAATGAAATAAACACCTTTCACGCCTCGCTTGATTTTAAGAGAACACGTAAATTCTCTGAAAAAGAGGAGAGCTGCTCTGAGCTTTTTAAACCAGAAATGTTCTGACTCCTCTGGACTGAGCTTCGTCCTTCTGCATTGCGTTCTGCGAGAGACGTGGTGTGGGAAATAGTTGAACAAAGTTTCAGTTCAGGCCTGTAAATACCCTCCGCCTTGTATCTGAAGCATAAAATACCCTGGTGGTGCACGTGCTAGTTCATTTGTCTGTTTTTAATCATTTTTACCTCGAAGCATGAGCTTTCTGTGTTCAGAAGGAATGTTGTATCCCTTGAGAAACACTCTCCCGTTGTGCGTCCCTCCCCTCTCTGTCCTTACCTGTGCTGCATGGTCTGCGCAATGAACGTGTGGCGTTGCCAGTGCATGTCTGTCTGGATGCCGGTACACCCTGAGTGGTGCTAATGGGATCTCTTTCCATCCCTCCCTGTAGGTTGTGTGGAGGAAACTTGGAGATGCTGCCGGGTCGTGCCCTGGAATTAGACAACATTTGTCAGGAAATCAGTACAAAGGACCTATGTAGAAGGCCCTGGGCAAGTCCTCTCTGCTGAGCAAGAGTTTGAACTGCCGGTGGGAGAGGAAGAACTGACTGTGTCCACAGCGACTTCCCAGCTGACGACGGGGCGCCTGTATGCGCCACAAGAGACCTCTGGTAACGAGCAGAGGTTCTGCACAGGGATTTTCAGAGGAGCCGTGCTGTCCGTGCCCCTCGAGCGCTGTTCTTTCATCATACTGGCTAGTGAAATGCTGCCGCCGCATCCTCACCTCAGCACACCACACTTAGCAGCACGGAGGTATTTCCATCCTAGCTACAAGATACTTGGGATTCTGCAGGAGTTACGTGAAGTGAGTTTTATTTTGGTTAGTTATAGTGCATCTCTAGTACGTCTGAACGCATTTTCCACTGGATTTAACACCGGCCTGGAGAGACATTGATAAACTGTGCCTTTGGTGTCCGGAGCCTGGAGAAAGTCACTTCTTAGTAACTCACACTTCAGTCTTTAAAGTATCGGTTGATGGTGCTTAGGCAAGTTCCTGATGATTTTTTTGCTTTGGTAGAATACCTGCCTCTGGAGGTGCTAACAGACCATGACGTCTCCGAACCAGCCAGTCGTGTAGCATACCTACAGTACGTGTAGTGAAACACAGTCTCTTTCTAAATGGAAGTAAGGATCGCCTTCTGTTCGATGCACCGGGACGCACATCCTCTGAAGACGTGTACGGTGCTCGCAGCCCTTTAGCGGACGGAAGACTTGGGTGTCGCTATTGCAGCTCTCAGATCAGAATTTCCATCAGAGGGGTTTTTTTGGAAAGCATTTTCCAGTTGTCAGGATGCTAATTTCTACTCTTTAATTTAGAGACATGCCGGTTTATTTAACAAGAGCCTGTAAGGATCTAAAAAGATTGCCCTGCGTTATAAAAAAGCTTTTCCTGCCACCGTAGCGCTCTTTCAAGGAAAAAAGGGTTCATTATACTCGGAGCATGTCTTTCATTATTATAAGGCAGAAAGCTCTAGTTCAGATTGCCTGAGACTTTACCGGACGGCGCCCTAGATGTGCTTAGTTTATTTTTATCTATGTGTATGATACTAGTTGTGTGTATTGAATTGCAACAACATGTATTTTGTGTATATCTAAAAGCAATGATAGTTTCATGTACGGATGTGCAACAGGCTTGTGACTGAATGCTGTTGCTTAACTTTTTACCATAGCTGAGCATCAAAAAGACTAATAAAAGTTAAAAAAAAAAAAAAGAAAGAATAGGAATGCAACAATTCCTGGGTTTCTGGTTTGTTCTTGGTTACTAAGATTTGAGCCAAAGTCAGAACCTCTGTTTTCTCTGAGCTTGCAACATGCTGTGTCGGTGGGCTGTTTGCGGTGGAATGTAGCTCGGTCGCTGTACGATCTTTTGTTATGTAGGAGTATGATGTAAATCTGCTAACTGTCTTCAGGAAAAGCGTGTTAATTTGCAGCTGTAATTAGACTGGTTTCAGTTGTTACTTTCACTTGGTCCCCTTCGATGTGAGGCCGCTGTCCAGCATTGCTTTCCTGGGCAAAACTCCTGTTCGCTCCATCTCCTTGAGTTAGAAATGCCGAATTCTAAACATTCTAAACATTCTAAACATCTAAACAGCCTTCCATTTCGAAACATTGCACTCTTGCCTAATTTCTTATATAGAACCCAACCCAACCAGTTGTCAGTTACCTTCACACGTTGTTTTCTCCCTTACATGTTGTTTGCATAATTAAACTTCGATTGTTGTATTCCTATATATCTATATATATACGTATGAAAGAGCGTACAAGATGTACTTGTGCCTGCAGTATGTACGTGCAGGGGCTACTCTGAGGGATGCTGGTCTTTTGACACTACACTTGTGTAAATTTTGATACTGTATTAAAACTATTTTTTTACAGTTCTGCATACGATTGGGTATCACGTATCTGTGTTCATCTTAGCAACGGTAATAAATTATAGAACCTCATCGGTGTTTACTCTCCTTTCATGACCGAAGTCGCGAGGTGCTTGGGCTCACATGCACTTTGCTTCGAAGGAGCTGTTGGAAATGCTTCCTCCTTGGATGAGAAATGAACTGCATGGTGTGGGTTTTTGTTTGTTTTCTCTCCAGGGTGTCTTAAAAAATCCCAGATGTGTGGGTTTTCTTCTATCTTCTTTGCTAACTGAGGTAGCTACGGTATGAATTATATACAGGTAGTGAGGTAGCCAGCAGCAGCTCCAGGTTGCCACGGGCATGTGCCACAGGTGGGATGTGTTAAGGGCAGCCCCAGGGCACCTGTGCTGGGTCCTTCTTCCCCTCTCCTTACACCCTGTGCTTTTGAGGAAGGACAGAGCAACATGGAGCTCTTGGAGCTGTTTTGCTCAGGTAAGAGGAGGGAGGTTTGTTGTGTTCCTCCGCATGCTGGTGGCCCCCTGTGCCTGCGGCATCTCTGCCCACAGCGCTCCCTCATCCCTCCGTGTGGTGGGGGAAGGTGCAGCTGCTGTGCCTGCGAGCTGAAAACATGCACTAAGTTTTCTGGAAAAAACCAAACAGTACAATTGATATCTTGAAGCTAATAAATCCTGCGGGGGCTCCTACAACCACAACCTGCTCAGGGAGACGGCAGGCAGTGTGTGAAGAGGGTCAGCGCCCTGGAGGGGTGCTGTAGCCTGCTGACGTGTGGGCACTAATGAGTGACAATTGCTGCAGGAGTTACGCGCCTTCGTCTCCTCCGTCTCGCTCTCTGCCCGCACAGGTAGGTGTTTCTGTGTACACGTAACCATGCCAAGCCTCGTGTATTCCTTGGTCAGTCGTTTTTAGCGTATTTCCGCTTCAGTTGAAAATTCACATGTGTTGCTACAGGGCCTTTCCCACCTCCTGAGCTGAGCATGAATGAGCTATAACATTCCTTGTGAATTTTAAATACCACTCACGTAGCGGGTGTAGCAGGCGGATTTTATGTTTGGCGGTGGAGAAAAGCTGTGTTGGAGAAGGGTTAGACAGTAAGAATGGCAGGCTGGTTTTCAGCGAGTGAATGGTTTCAGTAGAGCTCGTTTCCCAAAGGTTGCAGTTGATGGACATGTTTGTGAATGCAGCACGAAGCCAGTGTGCCCTGTCTAACCTTTTGAGCACAGCCAGCCCAAAGCAGCCTCTGCGGCATTGGGACAGCACCCAGCCCCATGTGCCATCACACTGCATGAACTTCCCAAACACCCCCCGGGCTTTCCCTGTTGCTGTTGGGTACCTCCCTGACAAATACTGCTCTCGCCAGGGCACTGGCTCCTTTAATTCTTTATATGTTTTTGAAATAAGTCCCAGGGTGGCGTGAATTCTTTATATCGACCTCATCGGTTTGATTCCTCGCTTTCAGAGGGGGAAAATTCTGGAGGAGCACATCCTTTATTGTGAATTCCTGCAGAACTGAGTAGCAAACACAGATGCCAGTTATATAATGCGGAAGACTTTATATCTCCACGCTTGTGTTTTCCAGGCTTGGGAGAACCATGTCCCCAGGGACCCCAGCCATGAACATCCCCAAGCCTGGAACTGGCTCTGTGACTCTGCTCATCCAAAACCTGAAGGTAAGAAGAGCTGATTCGATAGCAGCTCTGCCTGGATCTCATTGAGAGGCTCCACATCATTTAATCAACCAGCCCACAGGCATTTGCTGGGCTGCCTCGTGGTTGTGGTACTTCCCAGCAGGTGAGGTCAGGCCCAGAAGTGATCACGAGATGGTGTTTGCTAGACTTGGCCACTCAGATTGGATAGGTGCAGTATTTCACTGTGCATTTATTTCTACTTTAGTTGACATCAAAAGCCAAACAGTGTGGCCACTTCACAAAAAGATGGGAAAAGATCAGGGGAGAGGAAAAGGCTTAGTAAGGCTACCTGAGATGCTCCTGGGCACTCCTGCTCACTTTGGCTGGGGTGTCAGACAAGCCAAAAATGGTAATGTGAATGAAAATAAAGTTTTAAATAATCTTACATAAAGTAGTTATCATGTCTTAAAAACTGAAGAGAGAATGTGGGCCAGGCACATAAAACTTAGCCGATTCTTTTAAAATTGAGAAAGCTCAAACAATTCCTTGGGAGTAATTAGAAAACTGAGAAGTATTCACAGGGGATGATGAAAAATAAGTAAAACCATAGCATCTTCTGTCACTTATATGAGGTCTTTGTTGGCCATGCTGGAGCCGGGCTCAGAGTAGCTCCAGCCTTGCCCAAGCGTTAGTGGTTCTTCTCATGCTATAGCTCATGGGGAAGTACCCCAAGGACTTTGTTACGTGCTTCCATCTGCAATGGCTTCCTAAACACCTGGTTCACAAAGAAGTGCCAAAATAATCATAATGAATTATTTAATATGTTTGTTAGAACATGATAATTATTCTCCACTTGAATAAGAATTTGTTATAATTATCTCTTCAATGCAGTGGCCATGGCCCTGAAGTTCAGACTCTGAAGTTTGTTTGGTGGGTTTTTCCACGCTCATGTGAATAGGTTGAAGTAAATATTAAAAATAATGTATTTCATAGAATCATAGA
>NW_010255546.1:0-1217 GCF_000690775.1 Eurypyga helias | reverse complement strand
GATCTTTTTATCCCCTACGTACCTAAAAGCTGTGGCCTGAACTAGTCATTGCCTTAGCAATGTCACACTGTGAGTCTTTCTCTGCTCTGCTCTGCTTGCTCTGCTGAGTGTTAAGATGGATTTGGAGGAGGAGGAAGAGGGAAGAAGAATACGAATGTTGTAAAGAAGAAAATCATAAAAGTGGACTTTTTCTGATGCACCCTTCAGATGCATTCCGTACTTCCTTTCTTCCCTTCCCAGGTCACTCCCTCCCTAGTTGGAAACTCCATTCAGCCCTTGCTGCTGTCTTGGTGACACCTTCTCTTTCCAAAGTACACAACAAGTATCTCGCCTTGAAAATATCACCTGGGGGAACATTCCCCAGTTAGAGAATCACTCTGGCGGTCTGTGACTTTTCAGCAGAGGTCTGCCTGCACACACTCTCAAACTCCTCAGATCTTACTAAACAAATGGAAGAAATTATATCAAGGCAGCACTTAGTCTGAACAATGAGACAACTCAAGACAGATAATATTGTGGTTGAATGTACAAAGAATGCCAGGGATTCTTGTTCACATCCAGAGTTATACATCAGGAAATATTCTGAAATATTTTGAATTATACTGACATTTATTTATTTCATAGACATCTGTGCAGCATCTTCTAACTTTCCCCTTTTTCATACGACTTCACTATCTTCCTGTTTTAAAGAGGCATCTTTCCTTCCCCAGTCTGGTGGTGTAGATAGCGAGCAGGAGAATAGAGCCTGCTCTTGAACGAAGTCAGAAAACCAGGTCTGCCCGTATTGCTGCAGCTACAAACCTGCACTCTCCTCGCTGGCCAGAGAGGTGAAAATACTTGTTCCATTTAAAATAATGTCTCCTTGAAATAAGCTGCTTCTATAGAAATCATGGAAACAAACCCAGGTACTGCTGTCCTGAGAGCCGCTTGCACTCTGCCTTCAGCCCGCGCTCCACTAGAGGACACTGCAATCCCACGCGTGTCCCCGCGGGATCCCGGTACCGCCTTCCCGGGAAGGCACAGCCGGGCAGGGTGTCTGTCCGGCGGCAGTGACAGCCCTGCAGCGCCCCAGCTGCCGGCCAGCTTTGGAGTGTGGCCGAACAGCTTTGGGGGATCGCCGGGCGCCGTGTGAGCTCGCTGCTGGGGGCGCCAGGAACGCTTGCCCTGGCCCTCTCAGCACATAACGGCACCGACCGGTCCGCAGGTGCCACCGGCTT
>NW_010255545.1:0-473 GCF_000690775.1 Eurypyga helias | reverse complement strand
GCCTCCTTGAGCTTTGTGTTCCTGCCTTTTCTCTCTTTTGCCTCAATAAAGTTGATGTCTCCTGCATCCCAACCTCAGACACCTCCACTGATTCTTCTCACAAGGCTCTTCCAGTTTCATGTGGCAGAAAGTCTGACCGCAACAGACCTATGGGGTAGGGGGATAAGAGCCACAAGATGCCTCCTTTCAAATATCCCTCCACCACCACCAAACACACACACTGTCATGTGGGAGGCTTCCACAATATCACAAAAGCTCTTTACATGCTCCAAAAAAAACCTTGGTGTTTTTAGGACCCCTCTGACCAGGTGTTCTTGCCTTTTTACTCTTTTGCCTCCATAAACTTTTCCTGCAACCCAACCTCAGATGCCTCCACTCATTCTTGTCACAAGGCTCTTCCAAGTTCATGTGGCACAAACCCAGGCCACAGCAGGAACTCGGGGCAGAGGGATAATGCCCACAAGATGCCGCCT
>NW_010255544.1:10435-19616 GCF_000690775.1 Eurypyga helias | reverse complement strand
AAGTCCTTTTCCTCGGAGCTGCTAGGAAATAAACACAAAGCACATATGATTTTAGGAAACTGGAACCAATCTATTCAGTATTAAACTGCCAGGGTGTCTGACTACATATTAAATCTGTCACCAAACTATGGAAATGATAGAAAAGAGAGTAACAAAATCATTGCTTACTTTCTCCTGAACCTGAATCCATCTTCAGCAACTGTTTGCATCACTTTCAACCTCTACTTGCCATGCAGACTTTATGACTTGAAGGTTTTATTTTTAAATTCATAATTTTCAACATTCCTGGACAACTTCTTTAGTCTGCTTTTCGCAAGGCACGGGAGAGAAAAACACGGGATGTTTGGTACAACACCCACATGCCCCACACCTCTGCACATGCAGCAAGAGAGGGTTGAAGACATTTAGTAAAAAAAAATCTGGAAGTTAAAACCCAGTGCAAGCTGACACTTAACCAGTTACCTTTAGTGTCTTCAACACAAACTGAGAAAGAAAATAATTAGCAAAAGTTCCCTTTGCAAATCCTGCTTTCTAATGGAGGAATCATAAGGCAAGAGAGTGAAAGAAGCGTCACTGGAGTTTTTAAATTAAATTGCAAAAAGAAAAATAACACCCCTGTCACAACGAACAGTGAACCTTTCAAGTACAGTTCAGACTGACTTGAAAGGCTGTGAGAGATGTTACTGTAATTAGAAATACTGTTTTTGCTGAACTGAGGTGTAATAACGTGAGAGTTTTCTAGAACACATATATTCTTCTAAGTACAACCAATATAAGCAGCACATAAACTCTGAAAAGGATACTTGCAAGATAGGTTTAATTAACCTAATATGCTTCCAATCAATCAACCAAATGGTTCAAATATTTTCAGTATGCTAAATGTAAATAAGTGAGGCAGGGTTCATAAATTCAACATATTGCTTTGTTGTCTGTGAAGTTGTTGTACTGATTTTCCAATTGGAGCAATTATAGCATTGTCATTTCTTTAATAAATCTTTTTATTAATTTTTGATGCATATAAATACACCAAAGTCATAAATATGAACAAATAGCACAAAAAGAATAATACTGAAGAAAATGCAAATTATATTGGCTTATAATACCAACAGTAGTCTGCATTTCTAGAGCACTTTCCATTCAGCTGTCTCCAAACATCCTACAAATATTAGCTATTTTCAAGGTTTCTGTGAGAAGAGCAAGCATTACCATATCCATTTAAATTGGCTTCAATTTTTAAAGTGCCTGCTAATTTGGAACACGTTTGGAGAACAAGGTGGCTAAAGGAGGAAAGGACTATTAATTTGAAATACTGGACAATCAATAATAAAATGCTTTTTTTTTGTCTTTGATTTCATAGGTCTTCGGGAGAAGAGAGGTTCATCTTAATTGTACGTCAGGAAAAGAATATAGTCCAGGACTACCAATTTTCAGCCGTTTTCTATCCACCAAATCATCCTGTCCTTGTGTTCTTGTTAGGGTTTGAATATCACTGCTCGATAACAGTAGATCAAATTCTGCTATTCCACCTCCCAGCATGACACCTTTCCCCCCCTGAGGACATCCCCTGCTTGTAGCCTCAGTCTCTCTGTGTTATTTGCAGTAGTCACCTGTCCAACAAAAACCTTTCTTCAATAACTATTGAGACAGCCTCATTCTGCCACCACAAATGAGACATGTTGTTCTCCCCCTGTCTTTTCAGATTTTATAGAAATTTGTCAGGGCTGTATTTTAGGTTTTAATGCTATATTAAAAAGAATATGAGTAATAAAACTATAATGTTTTCTCTATGTCTTGAAAGGGACATACAGAGTCTGATACAACCTCCTCTTTGTGCAAACTATTTGTCTGGAGAATACCGACATTTCAAAACCTCAATACAATTATCTCAATAGACATATTAACAGAAAGAAGTCTATTTTAAGAAATAAATTTTAAAAATAAAAGAAAAAGGTAAAAAAAAAAAAAGATATGCCCTACTCAGAGAGATGAATTCTTATCTGCTAGCTATGTACTACATCAACAGACATGACAGAAAATTGATCCAGCAGTTATTTCAAGACTATGTAACCCAAATCCGTATTATGATGTTGGGGAAATGTCCTGGTTTCAAGAAATTAACCGAGCCTTAATCATTTCAATTCACCAGTCTCATATGATTTGTTCATATGATTTCACTAAGTAGTTTGATACGTTGTTTAAGAATATTCTGTTAAATAAGTAATATTTACAAGAATTTCTCTCCATCCCTGCAGGGATAATAGAACATTATAACAGTTCCCTCACAGAGAAAGCTCTCAACTTTTAGCTCCTTTTCTGTCAAATGTAAAAATCAGCTTGCCTTTCTAGCAGCACTGACACATTTATTCACTGTAGATCAAAGTGGTGTAAAATGACAAGGGAAAATTCAGGGAGACTTGTAATGCTAGGGAGGACACTAAAATCTCCAGAAAGAAGACCTGGAATAGGAAACCTCTGTACAGGCTGTTTCACAACGATTTGCCAAGATCATGACATTTTTATAGATAATTTAGGGTTTTGCCCTGAGATCTTATGTATCTTTTGCAATGGCCGGGTACCCCAGGAGCTCTGCAGGAAGCAAGAATACAACATGCAGAGAGAGGTTCTGGTGTCTTCTCCTTTGCTTGCTCACTTTTGCTTGTCTCAGTCATAGTATGTAATATTGCTTCAAAGTCATAACCTTTCAAAAAACTTATTCTGGGGGAATGATAGGGGAACACACAAGATGTAAATATCATAGAAGAGCTCCTTTCAATTCCCATATTTACATGCCCATGCATAAAAACATTCTAAATATGACATAATAAATTTCTACCTCATTTTCTTCCGTCACTTTCATAGAAGATCTGATTATTGGCTATGGAATTTACCTAAATAAAGATTGTGTGTGGAGCAGACTCTACGCCTTTAATTACAATGAAGAGTGAGTTAACATCGTTGTACCATCATTGCCCTCTGTTCTACGTTGATTCCACGCAGCCCTTACAGAAAAAGAGGCACCTACAAAATGGGACTGCGAGAAACAAGTCAAGCCTGGGAGGGGCTGTTGACAATGCGTAGTGTAGGCGGGTCTGTGGAGGTGTCCTCACAGGCTTTTGAACCTGGAGAGTCCTGGGTTCAAGTGTGCTTGTTGGGAGAAACCGATTGCAAGCCTCTGTTTTCAGAAGGTGAGGGGGCGGTTCATAATTTGGGGAGAAGAGGGCTCTGAACTGCCCTGCCTTCAGGTCTTCTGATTGCAGCAGTGGCAGGTCTGGCTTCGATTCTGAAAAGAGAGAGGGTTTTTTTTGCCAAATTTTCTAACCCAAGTACCTGCATTGTTACATGCTTAGCACTGACATGCAAATACTGACGCTCATACATATGTATGAATATGTCAGTGTCGGTCTTCAGCCGTGGATAGCTGAGCTGTATGCTTGACTGGCATGTGTGTTGCTGATTACTTGATTCTTGGATTCCAACGATTTTTTGAGACAGCTGAAACCCTAATTTTTTTGCATTTTGTTTATTTAGTGGAATATCAAAAAAAGAAGAGAAGGCGAAGGTTGATTTAAGTTTGGAGTTTTGTTTTTCAAGGTTTTTTTTGGTTTTTTTTTTCCTTTGGCTTTGGTGTTTTCTCTTAAGCTGTGTTTCAGCTTGCAGCAAGTGGTTGGCCACCCCTACCCTTCTGGTTCCTTGCTTTCTTTTACAGTCTTCCAGAACATGTTTCATGCCTTCCCTCTTTCTTGTTTAGACTAAATTAGCCAATGAACAACCTGACCCAGCTGCTTAGCTGTTCCCTGATCTGCATTTTACTTCTTAATGAGCTCAGAGTGACAAGCTATTTAGGCTGCTCGTTCCAGCATCAGCTCTGACTCCATCTGTAACTTTAGTGCCACTTCTTTGTCAGCAATGCCAATTACAAATGTGTGCCTTTCTAATTTACAGCACTCTAGTTATAACGCCCACGCTGTGCTCCGTGTGTTCTCTCTTTGCTTCTACTGTTTGTAGTCACCTGAGCAGACCTTCAGATTGTCAGAGCAAGGGTCTGCTACACGGCTGGCATTGATCAGCTATCTATAGCACCATATACAATTTGGCACTGCATAGATCATTTTCTCCCTTTCATCTGCCCTGAATTTGGAAAGCTCCGTTGGTTCACACGGGGTTCTACGAACCTGTCTGTGCATTGATCCTTCTGTGAACTGGCAATCCTGGAGCAAATGTGTTCCCTCGCATATGATACCACAATATGGGAAAAAGAATTACTTACTATGCATCTGTAGGGCTATATTATATTTTTCTTGGCCTCCTCCACATTCATCTGCAGAAAAATCTTAAATATGTTCCTCTTTTGCCCATCAGCAGTCACTAAGACCTGATCCATTTCTTTGTGTGCACTGTTAAAAATGCAGAGCACCCTGAAGTCTCTGTTCAGATGAGTACAATAGCAGTGAGCAGTCTCCACTTCCAGTGACTTATAATTTAGTCTACTGGGCAGCTGAAAACAGTTCTGCTTTCTTCTGTTGCTGTTGGGTGTGCATCCTCTTGACCAGTTTGTCTTCTCAAGAACGAGAGTCATATTGAGAAAGATGTTTAAGGGGATACTAAAGAAGGCAATCTGTTTGGCTCAGCAGAGTCTCAGAGACAGTTCCTTAGACTTAATGGCTGGTGTATTTTGAATTAAAGAGATAACTTAAAGAATTAAAAGAGATAACTATGTTACATTGTTCATAATCTACTTTTGGTTTTTCATTGCATCATGATTCTGTTGCTGTTCCAAGTGATTGGACATGGAAAGACCATTTTTATCTCTAGTCATGCTGGATAATGCAAGACAAGTCTTAGACTGTGTGGTTTCATCTGATGACTTATTGTGAGCGTGTTTTTCTCTGCTAAATTTTTTGCTCCCTGTTTGGAACACTCCTTAGAAAATGTGGAATACCCTCAATTTTTATAAGCAGTGTGAGGAATGAGGGAAATCCCAATAAATGCATCAGGTGGGATTTGGTGTGTATCTGTTAAGGCAGGACGACAGGCTTCTGAGTGTTACCAGGCTACATTTATTTCATAGGATCCCATGTGGTGCTTTCAGCTGAAATGAGTGCACATCAGCCAAAGTATTCCTGAAATTATTAAACCCTTTATCTCACACGGACAGTGGAAGTAGAATTTGGCTTGATGTGTAGTACAATGAAGCAATAGAATGCAACATTTAACATGTATTTCTACATTATTATTTTCCCTTCAGGGAAAAAAAATTGAGTCCGGGTAAAATTGTTACTCACAGGGTGAAATTGTTAAAAAGATGTGTGTTTCATTCATATATAACAGACAGAAACTGTAAAGCAGAAATTCTTGTATTAGAAAGTTTAGATCTTGAGCCTATAAAATTATCCATGTAGACTGCTGAGCCCCATTTGACAAGGGTGTGTATGGATTGATATATGAACCATTTATGATCTATATGATCATAACTATCCTGGCCACAATTCAGTTTTGTAGAAGAACAAAACTGAATGGACAAACTGCTCAGCATTTAGGGTTTCACGAACAGATGATAACTTAATTATGCAATTTGTTTAGATTATTAAAAATGTTAAAAAATTTTCAACTTTTATACTCCAAATGCTTCTGCAAAGGGAAGGTATCTTTGAGAAAATTCCCAAAAGCTGACATATACAGCTAGCATAGTGGAGAACTGAGCAACATATCTGGTTTCTTATATTAAACAAGCATAGAAATTATAAGTGATGTCGATAGCCAAACTTGTGACCTTTAATTTTTAATACTGCAGGATTCAGTTTGTTTATGCCTTTGTTGAAGATTCCTCACTGAAAGGCCAGAACAAGTGTGGAAATTATGATCATATTTCTAAAACAAAATCATTAGAATTGGTGTTTGTTCCTCAACAAATTAAAATTGTTTTTCTTCTCCTGCTTTGAGTAGCTCAAGATCGTTTGAAAGGAAAAAATTACAAATGTTTTAGTCTACTTTTCAGATGAGAGACTGTTGATGTCTGCACGTGTTGTAGTTAAATAACTTCTTTTAAATTAGTGTGGATTTCTACTCATACGTAAGGAGTAGATACTCTATATTTTTAAGTCTATGGCGAATAAGCACTAAAACAATTTCTCTAAGACTAATTACTATAGGGGCAATAAGGACAGATGATTCTGATCACAGGGTCTGTTTTCTACTCTTGACCTCCTTCTCTGTCTCTCTACCTTTTTTTTAGGGAATATGCTGGAGGGACAAGTGTAGAGGTGTATGGATCATGTTGTGGCCTGGCTATTCCTTAGCAAGTATAACAGCTACAGGGCACGATTACAAGCTGGTACAAATTAGGGCAGCCCTGAGGCTGCTTAAAATTGCACTGGGACTGAACAGTCCCCAGATGGCCACAGGAGCTGGGACTGCCTTTGTCACCATCTTCCATTCCTGCACTGAGAATACTTTAGGCAAGGAAGGAAAATCTGGCAAGTGAACAATCCGCAGAGTTATGACTGTGTCAGTTTTAAGTAGTCACTGTTAAGATGTATAGGATCAAGAATTCCTCATTAATTTCTATTGATATTACATCAGCTGAAGAATTTCTCTGTAAAGATGGGTCATTCTTACCCAGCGCTTTTTTTTTTTTTTTTTAGCAGTAGATGTATCCTTTTTTTCTGTGGGCTAAAATTAATAAATTAATAAATTCTGAGTCTAGAAATCTGAATGACAATATGTTAGTTTAACTTCTTGTATTACATAGGTCATTGAATTTCATCCTGTAATTTCTGCATTGAACCCTATAACTTGCAGCTGAGTTAGAACGTACCTTTTAAAAAGCTATTCAATATTGATTTAAGGACTCCCACTGAAAGAGAATCTACCATGGCTCTCGGTAATTTGTTCCAGTGATTAATTACCCTCAGTGTTAATATTGTGCATCTTATTTTCAATATCTCTCTTTTAATCCAGCACAGTTTCAATAGGCAAGACAGGAGATTTTTTACAGTGTTCTATGTAGAACTACTTAGCACCAATCTATCTGGACCAAATATACTGTTACTGCCTTATTGCTCCTTTCCAGGGGTAACGATACATCAATAATCTTACGAAGCTCCTGGAGAACTGAACACATACCTCCAAATAACAGGTGCTTGAGCATGACATAAAAACAGATCCTCACCTCCTGATGATAGCCAGAGAAACACATTAAGGCTGCAGGTACACTTATTCCCTGGTCCATACTTATCAGCCTCGAAGAGTTAGGGGTGAACTCCTTCCCCTGAGTGTGTGCCTCAAAATACCATGATTATGTTGGTCAGTTTGTAGAGTACAACATTTTTCAGATTGGGATTTTTCATACCTTTGCTTAATAGTTAACATTGTGATGGAGGTGGCTGTAGGATATCAACATCTCCCCTTAATTATAAAACATGAACTATTTCTAAAAGGAAATCAAACCCTTTGCTTATTTGCAAGCTAACTGATGTTGTAAAAATAGCCAGTGTTTAAGAACTTGTTGCGGGCTAAAATCTTCTGTTCGTGATTTAAAAACTACCATTGGAGTAAGTTTTTCTCCTAATTTCTTCATCTCCAAATGTGCTTTAGTCCTAACCTAGAGGGACCACCTGTGAGAGAGAGGGTAGTTTTAGTCTCCATGCTTATTCACTCCTTGGTCTCTCTGCTGAGACTGTCAAGCCAAGAATGCCAATTAGTTCAGCATTAACAAGCCTCTTTATGTGTTCTATTGGGCCTAAGAATTGACAGCTTCAATTCTGAATTTCCTTGCTTATGTGGATTTATGTTAAATTCTTGTTTCTCATGAAAATGCTCTCAAGCCACTAGTTGGGCTGTAACTAATTGTTTCAGAATGAGAAGCAGGCACAAATCAAAATCTGGTCAGGTTACCCTTGGACTTGGATACACTACCAAATCTAATCTGTACAGCACATACTTAACTGTGTTTACAACACTCCTCTGAAATAAATAGTTTCATCTAAAGCTGTAAAAGATCTTTAGTTTTATGCTGGTGGCTGCGCATGGGCCTGGTACAGAAGCGAAGAATGGGGTTTGAAGCAAACCCGGTTCAGGGACAAATTTTGAGAAGTGAAGGTATTTTAAATCCATGCTCTATATAGACTTTGTTGTACATTTGCGTCAATATTAGCCCATACTGCAAGTGCTGACTACTTATGGGCTACATTAGGGACATTATGCTTTCTCCCATGTTACTCTATAGACTTAGGAAGAGATTTGGCTAAACTGCAGAAAACCATGCTGTCCCCTTTCATAGTTCTCCTTCTCATGTCTTCTCAAAACCTGCTGTCATGAGTATTACAAAGAAAAAAAGGTGGCAGTGATTAGGCTACTGTACTGCTGAGATCACAACCTATCTCAGTATCTTATATTTTCTCATTGCTTCCCTGTGCCTACCCCTCCCTCTGAGCTCTTTTGCTAGATGTGGCAAGACAGATATTTTTGTCCCTGTTTGTGCAGGGTCCAACCCCCCCAGGGGCAGAGGTTTATGGTGTAGATGCCCATGCTTCCCGGTAACACCAATAGGCAATAATCTATAAGCATATTAAAAAAAAAAAAAAGGCAGAATCAGAGAGATTGAAACAAACTCTGCTCTTTCATGGGCTGCACGGCAGCAGTCAGCATGCCTGAAAAATGTCTCCGTGCATGTTTTTTATAGCCCCATTGCATTAGTCAGCTTCCTTTAATAAATCAGATACAAGTTGTGACATGTTGTTAATTCGATCACTAATAACCTGCTCAAATTGCAAATCTGTGTCAGCAGGTTGGTGTTGATTAAGTTGTAGTCACTACTAACATATTGTTTTAAATGACTGATAAATTTTATTTGCTGCGGTGATAGACTGCCTGCTCTGTTGTCGGTTTTGTTGTGGGGTTGTGGTTTTTGTTGGTTTTGGGGTTTTTTGTTTTGGTTTTTTTTTTTTTTCCCTCCCCTTCTAAGCTTAGCAAAATGACACAAATGGCCCTGAGGTGGTCCTCTATAGGCCCCTTCCCTTCCCCTGTTCGCTGCACAGAGGGCTGGTAGCCACTAGAGGGGAGGAGACTGCCGGCTTTCCCCAGCGCTCCACGCTAGAGCCTGAAGGTGCAGGAGCTGTCACAAGACTGGTTGCCCAACGAAATGGTTTAAAATATGTTATGAAGGTTAGTAAAAAATAAAAAT
>NW_010255544.1:6530-10404 GCF_000690775.1 Eurypyga helias | reverse complement strand
CCCCTCCTTCCCCGCCCCCACTGCCCTTAATGCTTTTGAAATATTAATTTCTCAGCACATCGGCTCTCTTGGGTGTGTGACTATCTCAGGTGATAACTGGGGGAGGGAAAAAAATACCCTACGGTTAACAAACATTTGAAATGGTACGTCTGAAGATAACGTGTTAAATTTTTCAAAGCAAATGTTTTATTTTCTGTGCAAGGATGCTGGCAAATTAGGGCGTGGTCTAGGAATAGCAAACATTTATTTCCTATTCTGAAATGAAAAGTCTGGATTTTGTGTGTTCGAAGTTTCCAACCATTCTGTCCATTCCCCTCTTCCCTCCCCCTCACCCCCCAGCTCCCCTAACTATTGATGCTGGAGAAATGACTAAACTCGTAGAAAACTTAAGCATCGTTCTTACAAACTTTTTGAAGTATAGAGGCTGTCTTACAAGTAACCAAATCTGCCAGAAGAGCAGGAATACTCATTTTAACATCTATAGATGAATAAATATATATTTCTGTCTATATATATACAGTCTGACCTTTTTATTTTATTTTTGAAAACAGAGTAAAATTCTTGGTATTGTTAAAGAGCTATAATGTAGAACTGTAGCTTGTTACACTTACTCTCCTGAGTGTAATTGCACTAAGATCATTCAGTTTCCATTTGGAAAGCCAGTGGCAATTACTGGAATACAATGTATCATGCATTTGCTCACTGGATATAAAACGTATATACTAATTCGCAATAAAATGTAACAGCTGTCAGTGCATTTTCTGCTCTGTTACTTCAATAAATTGGAACTCTGACTAGAAAATGGGAATATTGCATTTTTACACACTCCGTAATGTGTTTGCTTTTTGCAAATACAATTTATTTTTTTCATGACAAAAATTGTGGTTTGTTATTACTGCTAGTGGATAAATATTCTTATATCAGAATGAATTACACATGGTATCTGTAAAGAAGTAGTAATATTTTCTGCTTTTTATTGTAGCCTGTCTCCAGTAAACAAAATGCACTTAACCTACTTCTGTCACATACTGTGTACATTTTTTAGCGTTGCAATGTTGGGGGTTGGGGGGGGAGTGTATTCTACCCTACCTTTGCAGGTATTTGCATAACTGGTTAACATTTTGTAGGAGAACATTATTTCCCTCTTAGATTTCTTTTCATTTTTATAAACCTATATATAGATAAATAGTTCTGGAAGACAGTTATTAACCATGATTCCTCACATTATGAACTAGTGAATCTGAGTTTTATTTAAGATAAAATGCCTGCACATTTGTGTAATTTTGTTACTTGAGGTCAGACTTTTCACAGATAATTAGCCTTTTACACACTGTGAAATCAACCTGCATTGGTTATTTGGCTAGACTCTTTGCTTCTGTTCTTTATTTCCCAGAAGGTTAACGTGCTGAAAATCTAGCTGCAAGCACATAGTACTGTCTCTTTGTGTTGCTAATTATCCCGTTGCATAATTATTAATATCAGGAGCAGGAAGAGGAAACAAGCACACCAAATAGTCGTGAATGCTAGTGTTCTGGCAGGAAGCTAGTCCTGAATTAATAAAATGTGCCTGTGCCAATATCACAGAAGATAGGAGCGTTCCTTGTTAAGGATCATTTATTAACTGAGATCATCTTTTAGTTCGCCTTGGGGTAATGACTAATGTCAATGGCAAATTTCACAGTTGTCTAGAGAAATGAATTAAATTTGTAATAAAAAGCCCTTCGGCTTGTTGTACATGTTCATTTATTGGAGTAGTTGAACTAGGAGAACTGTAAGGCAACCAAGAACATTGGCTTAATTTTCCTTACATATAATAGTGACCTTTAGCTTCATATTGAAAAAGTTACCTATTATAGACTGGTAAATTAAATGAGAAGTTCCTCTAATGCAAAATAAACTAAGTGACTGAGCTAAGTTAAACGGCCCTTGAGCTTATGAGTTTTTTGGCAGAAACAAATTCTTTTTTTTTCTACATCTTTTCTGCGCAAGCCTTCTGAAGGTGGGTTGGTGTCTAATCAGTCAGATAAAACTGTACACATAGAGGTGCTAAGAAGTAGTTAGAAGCCCATGCTGAAGGATAGCAGGATGATTGCAAACTTGGGATAGTACCGTGACATTTTGCATATTGAAAGTGTGGTTTTGTTTGAAAACTTTCAAATCTTCTCTATATGTCTTCTTTTCTATCACCTCAAAGCAACCTGCAACAATTTATCAAAAGGGTGGGTTGAGGGAGTTGTTTAATTTATGTATGCATTAAAAATCAGAAGCAAGGCTTAAAATATCATCACTGCAGAGAATAAATACGAAATTGAGAGAAAAATATCAAAATACAGGGAGAAATGGCATGCACTGCAGCGCAAATGGAATGAGAATTAAAATCCTGCTCTGCTTCTAGGTCAAAGGACAAGAGAGTTTCTGACTTCAGGGTATATATTTTAGTCTTGGGAAAGATAATAAGCTCTGTCCCACCATCAATTTAATACAGACTGTATTTAATTGTTAGTGCGGTAGGTTTCTCCCTCTCAAAGATATGCCACGCCTTACTGAACACAAGAAAAATATGGGGAAAATCCCAGCAGACAGTAATAGAAAAATCCTGCAGCTGTTGAAAGAAAACAGAGGTGGGAATACATTTATTTTGCCATCACCACCTAGTTGGGTTCAGGATGTGCTTATCTGGTAAGCCCCCAAATCATACTGAGGTGCTTGGAAAATGGTCAAAATAAATAAGACTGCTGTCTCACTCTGCATGTTTGTCAAAGTTCATGACAGAATTGCAGCATCGATGTTTTCAAAATCACTTCCGTGTTTTGTATAAATTCTTCATTTAATTCTGTGTAGTAGGCGCTATTGTGTGATCTAGTGGCAAAATCCTGTGCTTATTTTCATCAAATTTAATATGGCAGTCATCTAACCTATTTACTCTGAAGGATCCTGATGTTGTGAAAGTTTTGTAGATGTGAAATTCTCTGTCTGCACTATGCAGTAATAAAAAATAACTTTTGGAAGTTTGGTAAGAAAAGGCATATTTTAATGGATACTTTCCTCATACAGTATTTTTTTTATAGTTAGGTGAATAAAAGGAGGTTGTTACTATAACTGACAAGACTTAACAAGGAATCTGGAGTGACTAGTAAAATCATGAAAATGCAAATGTCAATACAAATTCTTAACAGCCCCCAAGGCAAACGGTAGGTTGTTAACAGAGATACGGACACAAGAAGTTTTTAAGGAATTTTGGCAACTCTTGTCTAAATTATTGTTGTGTAACCAACTCAAAAGTGAATGATTTCAAACGTAAAATTAGACTATGGAGAAAAGGATATAGTCAAGTGTAATATTCAGAGAATGTAATATATCCACAGGGAGTCAGTGTTGCCAGGGGTCTTTTTTGCACCCGTCAGCTAATGGACCCAAACTAGGGAGGCAGAAAATAGGGAGTTAAATGCAGAGGTACAAAGCTGTTAATGGTTACTGTTTATTTTTTCTGACAGAGAAGGTCAACTTTAATTTTGTATCTGTCACATGCCTGAATTCTAATGTATCATCTTAGCAGCTTTTAAGAATATTCCAGAGATGGTTACCAGAAGATAATGCAGAAATGAAGCATGGTGGTGTTCTTAAGTGGGGGAGGGAAACGGTAGGCTTACCTTGTCCTTTGGTGTAAATCATTGTTAAGTTTAGCGGGACAACTGTCTCCTTTAAAGTCCTGATTAATGTTCATTGCGAAGACAGGATGATAACTAACTCATCTACATGTGTCTGAGTAAGATTTAAAAGTTTATATTTTTACTTTATTTTTAAATCCAGAAAATTATTTTAGAATGTCTTTTTCTTAAGCAGTAAAAGAAGGGATTGTTGAGCTGCATGTAGT
>NW_010255544.1:0-6499 GCF_000690775.1 Eurypyga helias | reverse complement strand
GCAGGAATGTACAGTAGCAAGAGACTTTCATTTCAAAAAGGCTCACCTAAAATCCAGCTATTGAAAACTGTGAATATGGTAAGCAAGCCCTGTGTTTTTAAAATAAATATTCTAATGCCTTCTCAGAATGTTGGCATGGGTATGTATAAAAAGTGTATTTTACATTCAGTTTTCAGTATGTTGACCTAAGGTGTTTTTGAAAGAAAAAAAAAGTATAATCAAAGCTAGAACTTGATCTAAGCATGACAAAAAAAGTTTGCTAATGTTGGAGGTAATAAAGACAGTGACTGTATATAGGTGCTTGCAAATTTACACATGCAGTTCTATGAGGATAATTAATATTTGCCTTTATGTTTAAGGAAAGGAAGAATAACTTGCACCTAGTTTTCTTCCACAACTTAATTTTGGAAGGTGTGTGACTGGTAATACAAAACACCTTTTAAAAAACTCAACGAAACAAATATCCTTGAAGCCAGGGATATGAAAGTGTGCGATTATTATGGAATTAAATGAAATGATTGAATGTATATTGTCTTAAAATTCAAGCACTGTCAACATCATTTACAAAATGAATACCTTGAGCTCTTGTCAAAATATTTCAGAAATTCTGGTGTGAGATTCAGGCTATCCTTAAGCAAGTTGGCCAGATAGGGATTTAAGAAGCTAAGTTTGAAAGTTCAGGCTTGCTTTTGAGCTTTTTCTATTGTTTTATGTTTTTTGCAATTCTGTTAGTCACCTTTAGCAAAAGATCTTTAGTCTATGCTCAATAAGCTTTCTGTTTATTTAAACTAAATTTGGTATTTTCTACCAAGAGATGTTTTCTTTTCTGAGTTTGTTTGATTTTTAATATTTTTCCCCCTCTTTATAAACTGCAGTGTTTACTTTTCACAGCCTTAGCTGACCAAGAAGTAAAGCAGCATGGGAGGAATAAAGCAGATATGGGTGGGGTTCTCTGAAACAGATGCATTTTGTCTCTGTGCATTTCTCTGCTGTGGAATAGACTTTATGCTTATTCACAGAGAGGGAGTTTAGAAATGTTTTTAGAAAATGCAGATGTGCAAAGCATTCTTAATAAGGATGGGAAAAGAGTTTGCACTCCCCTTTTAACCACTCTCTCACCTCAGCCCTTTTCAGCATGTAACCTTATTCTCTGTGGGATTACTTGGATGAAAACCAATTAGAGAACTGCTCACACAATATAAATGCATACAGATTAGTACAGATTGAACAGTACCAATGCCAACTAATCATACAGTATATAAAGTCCTAAACAATATAGATATTAAGGAATGATGGGGAAATGGACTCATATTGTTACAAAACTGAGCACAAAATGGAAGCAGCATAAAACTGTTTATTTAAATAATAAATAAAGTATAGGTTTTCTCTTCCACCCTCCTTCTTCTTTTTTCCCTTTGTGGCAATCTGCCCATAGACAAACTAAGTATACCAAAGAAAAGTCAGCCTACATGTTTTCCTGGGTATTTCCCATGCCTTTGTGGTAACATTACTTCATTGTTGTTGTTTTTTGTCCTTTAACTGCCCGTCCCCTCGATAACCTCGAATGCAGCGCTTATTCTCTAGCTGGGACGAGAATGAGAAAATGGTCTCCTCTGAGGAGGATGCTGATGTCACTACAAAGGTGTCTGGGAGGGACAAACAGAGGCTGTGAACATAACCGAGTTATTTTAAAGCATGTCCCCCAAATGACTGTGAGACCTAAAGGATTTGTTTTGCTGAGTGAAACCTGCAAGAGGACGACTGCAGAACCACGAGATCAGCCATTGTTTCCCTTCGCGTTGATGTTGTCAATTCTTAACATTCCAGGAAGGATATTTTGAGGAAAATACAGTCCTTTTTTCTCTTCACACCTGCTGCCCAGCAATGGAAATGGAATTATGAGAAAATGCAAGTCTCCATCAGTTGTCATGCTCCCTTCAAACTACAGTGTCTGTTCTGATGTGTCTACAACTTTGGTCATGTTTTTCTTTAGCTTTTTCGAACTTCTGCTGTTCTTATTATTAGGAAAATATTTTTATTATTAAAATTATAGCTAGGCTTTCTGACGAGCGTTACACTCTGTGTACCTCCCTCCTCTGATGTTTCTTTGTTATACGTAATCATGGTGAAACCTTCTGGCGTTTTAAAGTAATATCACAGACCACTGTCAGTCTGTTCCTAATTAGAGCCATGTGAGGGACCCATTATTTATTTTAATATTGAAAGGCCTTTTTAATCTTTGAAAAACATTTCGGCAACTGTGGTAGAATTTTGTGTGGCCTGCTTTGTATCTGCTCCTGGGCAATTGTCTCACTGATCTCTTTGCTAAGTTGACCACTTATAGCAAAAGTGAGAGAATAAGAAGTCTATATAGATATAGCTACAAGCCAAAAGTTAAAGACAAAGACGCATAAAAGAACTGAGTCATACTCAGATTGGCAAAATAAATCAAGACAACTAAAGGAAATGGAATAGTTTACAGGAGAGATTGGTGTATACATCAGTCTTCTCCAGAACAGCTGTCATTTTTAGACCAGCAGTGATTATGCATTGAATTTTACTCTGAAAGTGTTTACTATAGCATTTAGAAAAAAAGGCTAATTACTGTAGTAACTCCCTGTACTATATGGTGTCTGTTTGTCTCCAGCTTCAAAGGAGGGAGAAAAGAAATCTCCGCTACCATGGTTATTACATAATTTCAGCTGGATTTATGTGCTCCAGTTTTAATAGAGATGTGCAGGATCTCAAAAGCCTGCATTCATTAAGCTCTCACTGCTCAGTTCTGTAGCTGAAACCCAAAGCCAAATCCTGACATGTGTGCTCAGGTACTAATTATGTCCAAACAGGAAAACTGGATAGGCCCTTGTGCACATGACACCCTCACTGGATGATGTCTAGACGCCATCATTTCCTTAGCTGGAGTAGTCTAGTAACGATTCCCCTATCATGAGAGAAAGTAATTTCAGAAGTGCTGAAGAGAGGGCAACAGCCGGTGGAGAGCCTGGTACCCCAGGCTGTGCAACCTGATAGTGCCACAGAGCAGGAGAAGGCAGCAGGGACCCACTGCCTAGTCTGAGTTCATGTAATCCGCTCCTTCCCATGGTTTGCTCTAGACCTATACAGGCTTTGGGGACATAACTGATTGCTCTTTGGTGGATCTTTTCATTTCTGACCTCAAATGAAAATACATAATAGCAAATATGAGGGACTACACTGGGGCTTCTGGATTTTGCCTGGAGAGGGGATCAGTGGGGTTATTTCTGTCAAGTCTCAATGAATTTGAAGGAGTACTGACCTTTTCCATGAGAAATTCAGACCTGATCACTTGAACTTTAAAAAAGAGTAACTTCTTATCATTAATATGAATAATTTCTCATATTTTCCAGAATAAGATTTATTTTTTCTCAAATGCCTTTCATTGCCATTGACTCATTACTACCCAACCCACCTTTGCCCAGCTGTAGGACGGAACCAGCTGCTCTTGTCATGCTGCCATGGAGCACCGAAACTCGACTCCCCTCAAAAGGCAAAAACATGCCTGTTCAGTTCATCTGAATGTTTAAGCCACATGAAGAGATATTATTACTTAATGTAGTAACCGAAAGTGTAGATGGGAAGTCTTCATTTAGAGCACTTTGCTGCGTCACATATCATACTAAGTTAAATTAAGCATAATTTGAAAATAACTAATCCCATTTAACAAGCAGGACTATGTTATGCTTAGATAGGTCACTGAAGATTTATTTTATTTTCCTATCTGTCACAGATTTGTCAAGGACCAGTCAGGGAACTGAGGCATCACAAGCCCGAGAGGTTTAAAATAGGGAAAAACTTATTAGGTCATCAACTCCTCCCTTCTGCTAGGAGAGATTTGTTACTGACAACATAGTCTGAAGTGCTTTGTCCAGTCTAATTTTTAATGACACTTGCTGTTGTCTAAAAATTCTGGGAGGAGAAACAATGCTTTACAGAAAAGAAAACAACAGTTGACAAGAACAGCTAATATAGGACATTATATGGGAGTTAGAGGCTTGATGAGAGTTTTCTGCAGTCTCAGAAAGCACTTGTGCAGAACCAGTGAAGAAAGTCTGGGTCAGCTAAGAGAGGATGACCATGGTTTTCAAACATAAACCATAAATGATAGCAAAGCATTGATTTTTTAATAACAATTTTTATGCTGTTTTATAAAAATGTATTTGTAGAAAGAAAAGTAAAGGATAGAGGGTCACATTTGAGTGGGCAAAGGAGAAAATTGGCTGCCAAAGGTAATAGAAGTGCAGTGCAACACTATGGCTGTTTCAAGTATAGAAGGGTGTAAGAAAGCAGCACACTGCTTACTGATTCATCGTGAAAAGCACGCTGCATCCTGAAAACCTGCCAGAACTAACAAGACATCATGGGTGAACTGTTCCCAAAGAAGTAAGCAATGATCTTGCCATTGACTTCCTTGGAGTTAGGATTTCACACAATAGTTGAAATTTCGGCTGTGCAGTGCACAGCTGAGGGGTTGCTGGAAATTCGACTCATGAGTATGCACACATGGTGCTGTACTGGGAAGTGAAATGCAGGCTTCAAAGAAAGAGGAAGATGTCGAACTCTGGGATGCTTTCAGTACCATCTCCTGACTGGGTTTCATTTCTACTAGGCTAATACTAATCCCAAACATTTCTTATGAGTTTGCATTCCAGAGAACAATAACCTACCTGAAAGACTGTATTTTCTCTAATTCCCTTTTAATATCCTGTTCATGTTCCTGAGTGTGTAGGTAAGTAATTGATATTGTTATGCCTAGACTTCAGGGGTATTTTTGAATGTTATCTTCAAGGAAGTGGTGTCAGGGCATCATGGGAATTGTGAAGGAAAGGAATGTCATAGCTGACTCCCTCCTGTGACCAATAAAGCTCTGTGCCATGCTCCTTCAGTCTTCACTCTGTCATTGTTACTGTCAGTTCCAGGCTTCCTCCTGGTTGTATTTACTATCCTAGGCTGTGGATGAGGGGAGGAGAAACTGTCCTCCAAATAGTGGAGATCTTACTCGGTAGGGAGCCTGAAGATCAGGCTGAAGACCTTGAGTAGATTAGTGGTCTATGCCTTAGTAGATGCGTTTCTGCATTTTGTAATAGTTAGAGCACCTGTATGTGCCCTGGATAATTCTGTAACACTTTTAGCCATAATTTTAATTGAGATCACTCTCATCCCTAGTTTTAATAATTCAGATTTAATATGGAAGGAATTATAAATACGGCCTCATAGTCAAATCGTGAAAGTGACTCAGCATATGTGTTCATGAAAAACTTTCACGTTTTCCACAGGTTGCCTATCCTCCAGTGGTAGAAAATCTGGATTAGAGAAAAAATACTGTTAGAAACAGTAGAAGTAATGTATATCTGAGTTTGAAGTGTTTGCAAGGGCAACAACTCAACACCATTTTTCTTCACCATTCTCAAAAATCTACAGATCCTTGTTTTTCACTTGTTATAATCCGCACACCAAAACTTAAAAAGTTATTGTCCATTTTTATATGTTTCTGTTACTTTGGGAACAGTTAAGTAGAGGATTTTCGTATTAGAAAACCCAGAAGTGGAAAATGTATATTGAAAGAGAGTATCCTTTAACAATTAGGGATAATGAATCTTAAAAAGGAAGAAATTCTCAGCTAAAATTTCTTATTCATACTAACTTTCTGTTTCCTTTATCCATTTTTCACTTACATACCAGAAGAACTTTTTAGCAGTTTTAGTGATCCATGAATATTCCCCACCCAACTGTTCATGGGAACAGCACCGCTATAGGGAAATGCATATATATATATTATAAAAAAAAAGTGTTTTTTATATAACTTTCTTCATAAATCGTTCAAGGATATGAAGAGAGGGAAAGCATGTTTGCCACTCAACCTGCTCAAAGCAACACAGCTTCTAGACTTGTGGGGCAGACACAGAGGAACATGATGTCCCTCTAATGTAGTTTACCACCTGCTCTCCACTGGATGTTTAGGATGGCTTCCTTAAGAGGAGTTTACAATATAGATATGAGCTAGGTCCCTAAAGTAGCTTAGCAGGTTTCTATCCTGAAGTCATTAGTAGAATTATGGAAAGAATAAAAGTTGAGTAGATCTTGTTCTTTCTGAAGTCTGCTGTCAGAGGTTGTAGTCTTGTCCTGCAGAAGAAATACTATGGGTGAGCATGTGTCTGAGAGCAGGATGAAAATACTGCTAGTAGGATTCAGCTGGCCTTAATTCAAGTCATTGCTCCCAAATGTCCAGTAATGGCCACCTACTGATCCTAGTCCAGCTGGCAGGATGCACATATAAAACTCTCCATGGAGATAAACAGCAATTAAATCACAGAGAGAGAGAAAGCAATTGCTGTTAAGAAGCTAATACTGGGAAATACCATGAAACCAAGTTTCTACTTCATGTGTAACAATTTCTTACAGGATTCAAGCTGCCTGCACCAAAGTAGAAAACACTGATCGCCTTAGCATATTGCGGGGGGGG
>NW_010255543.1:387-674 GCF_000690775.1 Eurypyga helias | reverse complement strand
GAGAGGCTGGAGGGAAGGGATGGCAGACCCCTCCCAGATTTTTTCCATTCCCTCGTGTGCTTTTTCCAAGCCTGGAAAACCACCTTGCCATCCCTTTTTCCGAGCAGAAGGCCGCATTATCCCGCAGGATTTTACTTTGACCCTGCCCTCAGACCTCCAGCCCGTTTGCTCCATCCTCATCGGCAGCGCGGGCATCCCAGTTGGTGCCAGCGAAGCCTCCCGCTCCTCCCCATCGGATTTCCAGCCCTGGGAATGGCCTGTCCCCACACACGTCGCTCCAGGCGGCT
>NW_010255543.1:0-310 GCF_000690775.1 Eurypyga helias | reverse complement strand
GATCCCCGAGCGGCTCCTTCCGGAGGCTTCCGGATTACGTGCATCAGCTGAGAGTGTGCGGCGCTTGGGAATCGGCGGGAGGATCTCCCGCTCCCCCAGGGGAACGCGGAGAGCGTCGGGAAGTTATGGAGAGCATTGGGAGATCGCGGGGACGGATGACGTGGCTTCGGCAAAGGGGAGCTCGCACGTGCTGCGGGATCGCGCCGAGGTTTCCTGCGGGAAAACCGGACAGCGAGGAGCCTGGCTTGCTCCGGTTTCCACGGCTTCGCGGTGGGCTCAGCATCCCGGTGCTCCCGGCGAGGCCTGCCGG
>NW_010255542.1:0-13826 GCF_000690775.1 Eurypyga helias | reverse complement strand
AGGGGGTGGCCGTCCGGCGGTGGATGCCTGGGAGGAATTCCGGCGGGAGGGCTGCGGTGCGTATGAGTTTCACGCCAGGTCACTGCCGTGATCCCCATCCCTCAGGTGCCAGGAGGTGGCTGGAGTGGAGGAAGGAGATCGAGCTGCTTTCTGACGTGGCCTACTTCGTCCTTACCACCTTGTCAGGTACCGGCCCCGTCGCTTCCTGCTCGCGTTTCTCCAGGGGCGTGAGAAGCGAGCGGCCTGCCCGGGGCACCAGCTGCACCAGGCCGCTCGACAGCGGTTTTCTCTCACGTGGGGGGTTTGGTTTTGCGTTGTCTTTCTATAAATGCCTTTTATTACACATGAAACCACTCAGTTGTCCAAAGTTTGGGTTCAAATGCAGCAGTTTATCAATCCAGATACAGTTCTTTTAAAGGCAAAAGGTCGTTTTGAAACGGGATGCATGACACGATGAAAAAGTATCCCTGCTTTGAGCCAGTGGAGATGGAGACTGCTCAGCCAAACCGAGGACGACATTGCAATGGCCATCTCAGGCTGCACGTTCTCTGTTTACACGCATTATCCAGGTTATCAGACGCTGGGTGAAGAGTACGTGAACATCATTCAAGTTGACTCAACCAAGAAAAGGGTTCCTTCCTTGCTTCGACGGGCCCTCTTCGTGTCTCTTCATACTGTAGTACCCTATTGCTTAGAAAAGGGGTTGCTGCACCTGGAACACGAGCTGCAGAGAGAAGCTGAGTCCAGAGCCTCGCAGAGCAGCCCGGCGCTTGGCTTATCCAGCAGGACCTTGGTACAAAACTGGATACAGAAACGAGTTGCGGCGCTTACGGAACGGCAGAAGAGAACAGGCTTGCAGATTGTGTATGTTCTTAAGCAATGCGTACCTTTGCTTCATCGGCTGCATCTGGCAGCGTTCTACATCAGCGGCACTTTTTACCACCTGTCTAAAAGAATCACAGGAATCACGTATGTAAGTGGTGTCAAGCGTATTTCTTGTTTGAAGATGGTGTGCACTGCAATGTTTTGGCCTCTTTTGGGATGCCATGTGTGTAAAAGGGATATAGAACTTGGTTGTAGCCGATTATAGTGCATCAGAGCAGACTGGGTGAGAGGGGAATCTTTAATACGGCCTAGAGGGGTGACAGGTCCCTGCAGTCCAAGGTTGGGGCTAATAAATGTGAAGGCACTGTCAAAGTTAATACCCTGTGTAACTTCAGAACATTGTCTAGACCAGTCTGTCTTTTACAAACACCAAGAAAGTGCAAAATGGCCTCATAAATTCATGAGAAATGTTTAAACGTAGTTTTGAACAAAAATCAGTGCACGTTCAGATAGCATTTTTCTGAATGAAGAGCTTAATGTCACATGGTCTTTTCAGTACGTGCATTTCCCAAACACACCAGCCGCTGGCCCAGAAACGTGCGCACACATGAGACTCCTCAACAGTTCCCAACATGGAAAAGAGGCGTTTGACTGTTTGCTCAGAGCGACATAACAAACCCAATCCCACTAATTCCGCAGTTTTGATGGACAGACAGACAACCCAGGATGGCTGATCCTTGCCCAAACAGCCGCTAAGTGTAGCCTGACTGAGCGAGCTGCGTCCAGGAGACAGACAGCAGGTTGATAAGTCCTAACCCTCACGGTTCTTGGACAGAAATGCATATCCCAGTCAACACCTCATTGATTTGGGCAGGGTGGGGTGTAGGTTCCTAAAGCCGCAGTAACAAAACATCTCTTCTTTCTGTGAGCTGTGTAGCTGCGTTTTGGAGGACTGCAAGAAGATCAGAGTATTCGATCAAGTTATAAGTTTCTCGGGATAATTTCGCTCTTCCACCTTCTTCTCACACTCGGGGTTCAGCTGTACAGCCTCAGACAGCAGCAGCGAGCAAGGCAGGAATGGAAACTGCACCGCAGCCTTGCTCATCAGAAGTACGGCGTTTTTTACTCTCTGGGAAAGAGGCGGAAGCGGTGGTGGGGAATGTAATAGCTTTCATGAACAGGGAGAACACTGGAGTGTTCTGACTTTGGCTTAAGCTAGAACCTGATGCAATTTAACCTCTGATGCATTCCTTGCTGAAGTCTCTTAGGATTTCATACTTTCATGTTTTTGAGACCGTCACAGAAAGAGTTAACTAATACTTGAAGGTTTTCAAGTTTACTTGGGGTTTACTTTAGGATTGTGTTGTCAAGTATTTCTCAGAAGGAGGCTAAATAAAATTAATTAATATGTAACTATGTTAACTAGAGAGTTGACCAAGGAAAAACCTACTGGGCGCCACTCCCGCTGCACTCTGTGTTTGGAAGAACGGAGGCATACAACAGCCACACCTTGTGGCCACCTCTTCTGCTGGGAATGCATCACCGCGTGGTGTAACACCAGAGTAAGTACACAAGGACAGACGGAGGCTGGAAGGGTGGTGAAATTTATACTTGAAAATACCGGTCAGCCTGGGTGTTGTTCTCCCACTGAGGCACCCAAAATCCCCAGGCGAGTTTACCAGGACCTGTAGGTGTATGCTGTGAGAACGACAGCGAATTGCCTAGGTGAGGTAACTAAGGCGAGTGGTTGTCTGTCCCGACCACTGAAAGGCAGTCCCAGTGCAGTGGAATGGGACATGACGACCACTCCTCTGTCTGCAGACCTAGGCTACAACGCTGACTGCAAAGAAACAACAGAAGTGGTAATGTTCTGAAGCCTTCCTCACCCGTGTTTCAGTAAAAAGGTTTAAGTTACAACCAAACAGAGCGACCTCTTCTGTATGTTATTTTATATACAGAGAATGTATTTTTTGTACAGATTTTTATGTATATATATTTAAAACATTTTTATATATCTCTTCTAGTGGACATTTACTTTAGGCCGTTTTTGCACCGTTACCCACTCTGAAGCTGTTGCAGATGCACGTATCTGTAGGTAGACACCCTCAGAAGTGCATGACACAGTGGTGTTTCAGGTCTGAAAACATCCATTCAGTGTATCTTCACCTTATTCTTTGCCCTGAACACTTGGTGACTTCCTACTGGCAGAGCAGTTCAGCGCCCGGGGACAGGATTTTTTGTTTTGGGTATAGAGGTTTAAGCTTGTTTTAACAGTTGTTCCCATTTTACTAATGTTTATTCTTTTGCATTGTGCTGACCTAGTACATCCTTTGTCTCTGCTCCTGATTCACCAACCAGAGATACAAAACCCTAACAGCTCTGATTTAGAGAACTGAGTATCTTGTAACACACCCCAGAATCTTTACATACTACTGGTGTACATGAGTAAGTGTGTCCTGGTAACAGCTCTGTGGTTTTTTCCTGATTCCACCTGTTGGCAAAATTAATGGAAGTCATGGTATTGCCACCCAGGTTAAAAAACCCAGACAAACACCAAAAGAATTGTTAAGAACCCATGTGGTTTGTTGTGACTTCCTGAACAAATATTTCCTGAATCAAGAGCAGGTAAAGGCGCAGTCCTTTTTGGGAAACTGCTTACCATAAACTTGGGACAAAGCACCAGAAAAACTGCCTGCAGTCCTAAGGGGAATGAACTCTGCACTGAAACCGGCCTGCACCACACGAGCAGAAACCTGCACGATGCAGCGCCAGGTATCTGGGGTAACAATGGCATTAAAGGGACCAGCAGCCTGCTAGCTCTAGTTCAGCTGCAGGAAGAGTAAAGAGAATAGTTTTTAGTATGAAGGAGGAAAATCAACCACGAATTACCTCGGAAATTAGTCTGTACCTGTATCAGGCAGCAATATTCAAGGGTTAAAACATCAGTGATCTTTTGAGTGGCTTTGTTGGACGGGCTTTCTGCCTCCAAGGTGAAAAGCTGATGGCCCTTTCTCCTAAAATGAAGTTGTTCCCTCCAGGTGAAGGGGGCACGTGCTGCATACAGTGACCACGGTTTTACGGTCCTATTTTAAGCACCCATGTCACCTCAAGTTGCTCTTGGAATTAGGCTAGTTCGGAGAGCTCTGCATTGCTGAACTTGCATCACAAATTGGACAGAAGAAATGTGGAATCGTGGATGCTGATTGTTGTCTAGAAGTAGCTAAACTGTGATTTAGCTTATAAATACAGTAATTCAGCAAGTCTAATTTATTTTCTTTTTTGTAGACAGAATGCCCGCTGTGCAGAGAGAAGTTTCATCCTCAGAAACTGATCTACCTGCGGCACTACCAGCTGTAAAGGCAGCATCCCTTCTGTCGCGCGAGAAGGGCCTCAGCTCTCACACCCTTCACAAAAGTTGCCGTACCGCTCGACTCAGTCCAAGGAGACTTCACTGTAAAACTGGCAGCTGCTGCGCAAGGGGGCACTTCTTTCCTCCTTCACAGATTAAATCTATGTTTGCCTCTACCCTGCCAACGCGGTTCTTGACCATGTTCAGAGCGTGTCTAAGAAGTGCTTAACACAAATGTGCCCTTCTCTTCGGACATCAGATTCTCATGCTCTAAATGTAACTGTGGCTAAGCAGTCTTGCACACCCTTCACCACATGCTTAATTCCGTAGGACACCCTTTCTCCTGTAACATCCGTGCTGCAGACTGCAGGGGGAAAGGACAAAAGCTGCCCACAACCCCTTAGTGTAACTGCCCTTCAGGTTCTGATGTCACCCACCGCTCCTTTCCCTGTCACGGTTAACAACAAAGCAGGTTTCCTTGATGTGACAAACTCCAAATCTCCTTCAGATCAACAAACGCAGCGACTGCAGACCCACAGTAACGCAAATTACTCTGCACTCTGATCACTTAACACTCAGCCTCCAAACCCAGAGCTTTTCTGTCACTAGGAAAGACATCAAGGACTCTAGATATTTAGACCACAGCAGTGTAACAAACACTGTTTCAAAAACACCTTCTCAGCTCACCTATAAAACATGGGTTTTGTAACACAGGTTTTGTCTGGTGTTCTCTACAGCCTAACAGACAGGGAAGGAGCTGACCGAGCGCAAGCCCCTTCTCCCCTCTCAGCGGAGCCAGTACTTCAGGGTATAAAGGAGGAGGGATTCGGCAGCATCACCTCAGCAAGGTTTATTCCTTAAGTTACTGTTAGTTCAGTTACACAGGTATTTGGAGCAGCAGATTTGGGGAGGGGGGCGTGCTACAGTGTGAGCACTTCTTTTAACGTTGCTGTTTGTACAGCGGAGACCCTGGTTAGCTTGTGGACAATTAAATCTCCAAGTGTTAGAAAGCATTCCAATAAAATTTAGCTTTTATCTATAAATGGAAAAAAGTGACCACAATTACAGTACAAAAGGGATTTTCAGAGCTGCACTACCACCCCTTGTACCAGAAAACTTTGAAGCATTCCTCACCTATTTAAACTGTCAAGGAAGCAACAAGGGGAAGAAAAACGGTCCGTATGATGGATCAAAACTTAAGGAAATCACTGCCTGCTCACCTTACCTGGAACACAGTAAGGAAAAACATTTAGTTGCACATGGAAACAAGCAGAAGCCAATGACTGGGACGTACCTGTGAAGGCGTCAAGCCAAGCTGTTACGTGTTCTATAAGGGCAAGTTACTTTTATCGCTTGTAAGTGATAAAAACAGAGCAAAGTTTAACAAAAAGCCGCACTTGTCTGGCCGTTACACTCAGAGTCAGCTGGGGAGCTGCACCATTGTCCTAATGGCACCCACAGTCCACACTTGGAAACCGTTAATCCCACTGACCGTGGAGCATCTACGCCTACCCACAAAAGAGGGGCATTAATCTCAGCTGCCACTACAGTTCCACATTAAGTGGAGGTAAAAATGCCTAATTTGCCATGGATGTTGTTAACACTGATGCTTAGGAGGAGTCACCCCAGTTGCTAATTTTAACGTAGTGAGCCGTATTTTTCTTCCTGACTTGCCCACATTCTGCTGAAACTCCAGCAAACCTGCAGACAGCTTCTCCAAGTCGGAGCTGTCACATTTTTGGGCCGTGAACTGCAAGCATCCATCACTGGTACTTTATAAGGCCCCTTCCGGACACTGTGTTCCCATAATTTTGACACTCTTAGTTTCCACACTGCTAATAAAACCAAGACACACAAACGACCAGAAAACAACAGGTCACTGTGAGCTCAAACTACCCATCGCCTTCCCAGGATTACCGAAGGCTGAATTCCAGAGCTCTGTGACTTCGTCTGACGAAATCTCACAAACGCGTTCCTACATACATTTTCCAATCAGGTGTCTGTTGAATTTGCCACTATTCTCCATTCAGAATCTTCAGAGAACTAATCTTTGCCTGCTTTCTGCAAGCAAACACGCCCTGAAGAGTCAAAAAAGGCGTTGCATGAGGATAAACTGAGGGTAACCAGTATTGAAAAGGAGCTGTAAATACAGTTAGGTCAATGTATGTATATAAAGATAGAGAACAAGTAAAGGGGGACACTGTCTTTTAATAAATTTTGGAATTAAAAAGTCACTTAATAAAACTGCAGTTGTATCACATGAAAAAAGTTTACATGCAGGTCATTTATCTCTTTTTTTCCCCATAGAAAATGAAGAACTGTGTTAAAACCCCCATCGTTTTCTGCTGTGGCCAGATTGGGTATATTCTGAAGGGGATGCACGAAGTCAGCTTAAATTAATCAAGAAACCCTTAAGTATGAAAGAAACTCCAACTACTAACAATTAAAATATATATATTTATAATTCCAGGTCCTCAAAGGAAATTGTGATAGAGTTTGAACCAAGTTCTGGGTCATCACGGGAGAGCCCCATTTTAGCATCCGCTAGGAGACGTAACGGTGAAACTGGCATTACAACCCAACACAAATGAGTAACTTCAGAAGCTATGTGAGCATTTTTTACCATAAGCCCCATAATTTAGTAGATTTCTTACTCCTATCTGGTTTTGTTTGGTTATAACTCAGTAACACCACACGTTTAGGAAACTGGCTGAAGTTCTGCAGCTACTTAGGTCTACGGTGTTTTTCCACGCAGGTGGCACACAGCCATGAAGCAGAAAACAGCATCACGTGTGCCAGCTTACGCTCCTCCTCCACATACATGCACGGCACCTCAGGGCGATACTAAGCAGGAGAACCATGGAAAGATAGCCAGCTCTAAGCCGTTAACCTCTCCAGGGCAATGGATCTTGAAGGAAATACATTATCCCAAATCCATGGGACTATCCAAAATTTCTCCAACTTCTCATAAAAGACAATCAACTCAATGCGATGTGGTTAGAATGCCAGTTCCTTCAAGAAACTGATATTTTGGATAAAAATAGCAAGATCCTCTTAAAATGAAAATTCAACTGCTTTGTCACCACTCTGTTAATCATTTTTTATGAAGAAAAAAGGCATTGTTACAATGGCTCAAAATCGTTCCTTTCGTTAGAAGCTGAATTGGTCAACAGGTTGATTGCATCTTCTAGCTAGCAAAGGTCTTTCCCACATCTTCTTTCCCTTTGTATTTCCTCTTGCCATGTGTGAAGGGTATATATCTGTACTTTATCATGTGCTGTAAAGAGAAGAGATCAGGTTTTGAGGCAAGAAACCTATCCAATAGTGACAAAAATGTTTTATACACACCTTGTAAATGACAAAGTCCTCTAGAAAGACCGTTCTTTGGTACTGTCAAGTTCATGAAACAGCTAATCGTACAGCAGCTTCCACCAAAAGAGGGGTACGAGCCCAACCTAAATCTCCAGTTTGGGTATACCCCAAAACTCAGCGCAGTGAAGGTTACTGGCTGGGGGATCCCAGCAAACTGGGGAGCGCATACAGGTATTAATTCTTTACTACCCTTTAGTTTACTACTTTGAATAACAGTACCTCTCCAAAATGCTGAGTGTCGGGGAAAAAAATTGCTTCTCCTTTTAAAATGTCAACAAAGTAATTTGTTAAAAGTGGTCTGAGTGACTAGCCTATGTTCTGCCCCTTCCCTCTACCTACTTTCTCACATCGACTTGGCAGAACTTCCCTTCTCACCCATTAGAGATCCTACATGACCTCTTCATCAGAATCAGCTGTAGTTAACTGAAGAAAGGAGGTGGATGAGAAATTCTAAGACCCATCCTGTAGAATTCAATATCTGGTTTTTACAAGATCGAAACTTTTTCAAAGCAAGCATTACATTTTGTAGCACAGTGTTTGAAGACCTCTTTTACCAAGGGTTTTTGTTTCCCATTGTCAATATTTGCTCAGAGTTGCAAACAGGCAACAATTGAACCCACAATTAAGTGTTAGTTGTTCACATTCCTGCAGCAGAGAAGTGTAGGCAATATGTAGTACCTCAAGCGCTTCACCAGATGGACGGTTTGGATAGAACTGTAAATTCTGCCATCATAAACGCTACTATCTACCCCTGGAAAGTTACCTTGATTTGCCTCTTCATAGTGATACAAAATAGCATAATGAAGTACATCACAAGGATTGGCCAAAAAACAGGAACGTTGAATGCTTCGAAGAACGTGCATGCCATAGCGACCAGGATTCCTTTAGTGGCAGAGTGCCTTAAAAATAATATTAACAATTAATCCTTTGACCCCAGCTACCATTAATTTCTGCAGATATTTATATTCCTCAAAACCAGAGCATGGGCAGATGGATTCACTCACCAGAATTTGAACTCTGGGAGCCTTCTAATGAAAGGCCGAAATTCTTCATTTTGCCTTGTAGGTAAGGAAGGACCATCATCTGAAAAAAAACATCAAAACCCACAAACCTCCTCCTCACACTCATTTTCCACACTATTCAGACTCCGAATTCTTTTACTTATATCTTTAAAAAAAACCAAACTGTCACCATTACACAGACTCCAGTTACAGTGGCTGTTTTAATGTAACTTTGCATTTACTTCCTTTTGGGAAATCCCTAACAGAAATGACTCATTGGAGTTATTTTGGGGAGCACCTAAGTCACACAAACTTTCCTTCAAAACACAGAAAACATACAATGTGGAATACCTTCAAGTCCTGAAAACAGAGAGACAATTTGATAGCAACTCCTGATGTCAAGTTGTAGATTTTACGAGTCACAAATACGACGTCACGCTAACATCACACATCTTTACACCACTGTATCAGACAGAGCTGGAAGTTTGACCGAGTTCAAAATGATGACAAACGAGCCATTCATCATACCTGAATCTTCCATTAAAGAGGGGTCTACCTTTGGCGACAAGAAGGCTATGAAAAGATTTAGGTGGTAGATTCCCAAGGCATATGTCACAATGTACCAACCCTGAAGCGGGGAGGGAAAAAGAGCAAAGATTAAAGTCTTCCTGAACACCATGTTCAGGTACTGATTTTTCAACAAGTTCAAGCTACCTGTATTTTGCTTCCTCAAAGTGCTTTTCTACATCCTCACAATAACACGAGATGTTTTCTGGACTTCTTCAAAAAACACTAGAAGTCTTCCCTGCCTAATCAGCATTATGACTCCATGGAAAGATTAAATCCCCTTTATGAATCAATTCCTTGTATTTGTGTACTGAGAGGTAACACAGGTAAGAGTTTTCATTTAAAGCTACCTAAATACTGACTACACTCACTGCTAATAAGCAAGATTAAAAAAGCATATAGATTTTTTTTTTTTTAAGCTACATGGTCTTTAAGACATATTACTGTTAACCTAATACATTAATCCAAACAAGTCCTACAACATCAGAATAGTGCAAATATCTCATATATCGATGGATTTAACAGGAAAGCTTTCCTCAGACATCCCGTCCCTATGTTCAAGATGTAGACATCATAAAAGCAGCATAGAAGTAGTAAACAGCATAAAAACATCACTTTTTTAATGGGCTTTGCAGGCTTCAGTCTCTTAAATCTTCCTATTACTGCCACCTGCACAGCTTTCACATTCAGTCCGTCACCTTCAGGCTTTGGGAATAACAATTCTCAAGTTCTTATCAGACTTGCTTGGCATGAAACAGGGATCTGCTCAGGGGAGAAAAGGTCTGCCACTGCCTGCAGTGATGAAGGTGCTGGGAAAGCAATCCTTTGGGGTTTGCACAACAGAAGGTGACCAGCCGAACATGGTGTTAAACAGGTTTAAAAACAAAAGTAAAAACTTAACTGCAACAGAATTTATTATGTAATTTCATCAGACCTAATGGAGTATTTCCACTTTCTGTTGCCATCAGGTGAATATCCTTCTCTATTCTGAAGCAGCAAGTTTAACACCAACAAGATGTGTTCTTTCCTCAGACCAATTCACCTCCTACTGTGCGCTAAATGCCACCACACCTAATTCCAAATTCTCCCAACGCAAAAGCCAGACCAGTAAGAGTATCTAAACCTACTTTAGCATTAAATTCCGTTTGCTTACCTGCAGTAAATAAACTCTAATCATGTAGATAAAACTCAGCCCCAAAGTCACAATCCATCGCACTGCAGTGTAGGGAGTAGATTTGTCTAACCAGGACTGGTAGATCTAGCAAGAAATATGAAGTGAATGTTTGTAAAATACATGGTGTGCAGTGGCTATTGTTTAAGACAGGGCAGCATTAGAGATTAGCATTAGTAGGCATCTGTGAAGAGTATTCTGGGAAAAAGAGAAACATGAAACATTTGTATTCTCCATTACAAACTAACTTAATTAAACATAAACACACTCACAAGCATTTGAGAAGTTCTGTATTGTTACAAAAGTAAAAAAAAATTCCTCATGTTTGGAGTACTGAAATTGTAAATTGCTTTACAGTGTTTTAATGAAAGTTTACTTTCCCGAAGATGAATCTGACATGAAACCTGAAGTCACTCCTCATTTTTTACAATAACAGATATTTTTACTATGCAGCATCACACATGCACACATTAAATATCCCATTAAGCTGTGTTATCCATTTTTAAAAGGCTTCAAAAGAAAACTTTTGTACAGCTTGTAGTATTTCAACAACTCATCCAAAAAGCACTGAGTTTAAGAAGCTGCACTGAGACCTGCTTCTAACGGAGTCAATAAAACAGGACAGAAAACCAACCTGTCCAAGTCTTGAGAAAAATCTATAGACCACAGAAGGCTTTCCATGAACAGACTCACCGATGCTGTCCCCTTCTGACATGGTTACTGTGGAAACAAAACACAACACATAGGTAACATTTAAAAGAGAAATCGAAGCTCAGCAAAGCTTTCCAGTACGTTATCCGAACCAGCATTTACACACTACACGCTTTTGGACTGTCCTGTTTGAAATAAGTTATTTTGAATGAAGTATTCTTAAGGAGAGGATGCTTATTCCGAAAGACATTGTCAAGAAAGCAAAGAATGGGGTATTTTACAAAGGCAAGAAAGGATCCAATTGATTTTAGGGAAGAAAAAAACAAGTCCATACAGAAATGCAGGAATGAGCCTTGTTAGACATCTTCACCTTGAGAAGGCAGGAGCTGAGTTATACCAGCTCAGCATTGAGATATGAACTGCAGCACCACCCTCCTGTCACCTCAGTTTCTAAAGGCAAAGAACAAAACCAAAATAAATATATTTTTTTAAAGCTTAGGATTTTTCAATACTGAGTCATTAGACAGTGAAGAAGTTTAAGTTCGGGACTCTCTACACGAGTGGTTACAGACAAAAACCTCCACCATAAGTACCAAACCACTGCCCACTGCTGGAGTTATTCGACAAGTTTATTCCTTGAACACGAAGAGCTCAGCAGTCACACAAGAGTTTTATGCATGTGCAAAACTACACAGTAAAGGGGCCAAGACTCTGAACTCAGTTAAAAAAAACACCAAGGGAATTATTTTTTAGTACATGCTTCTGCTATCAATTTAAGATCTTTGTCTTTTCAGTTAAGCTAACTAAGTTTTACAGCTCATTTAGAGACAAAATAAACAAAATAAAAAGGATTCTCAACAGAAGCATTTTTGCCACATCACCAAAAGCAATCCCTGACATTACTTCCTGGAGTCTTCATCTGTGGGTGGGACTACATAACTCCGGGATAGTGGGAGCACTTTCAGCCCTATACTACTACCTCAAGAGCCTCAAATGATCGTAAAGATATGTGAAGCATTACTAAATCAGAAAAAATGTGTATTATCTTAGATGCTGCAATACAGTGACTGCTGCAAAAAAATAATTTGAGACCAAGGACAGCCTGGGGAGGCACAGAACCTTAAAGTTGTGTATTTTTTCTGTACACATCTGAAAACTACATGCTCTGGAAGAATCAGTAAGCAGAAGAAAAGGCATCCTGTTACACTTCAAAAGATAAGGGGATTCATTATGAGGCTTCAGGAGTGTCAGTCCGCTTTAATTCAAGCTCTAGCTAAAAAGAAAGAAACCTCCAACAATATATATAGGGACTTTTTTGTGACAGGCAAAAGGAAGCTGTTATCCTTCCCATTCACTGCACTGCAGAAGAAAGAAGTTAGTCAGCACGATTAGCTGAGCATAATTTTGACTTCTTAATTTTTTTTTTAATGTCCCAAACTACTGATCAGGTAGGAATTCTATCAGAATGACAAAAACTCTCATATTTTCAAAACTAATTTCAGGTACATCCATAGCAGACAGTGGCTGTCAGTAGACCTAACATTACAGCCTTGTCAATGTCAACCTATGCAGATGAAGTGAAGAATCGCAAATGTCAGGCTGCTGGTGGCTGTGTGATGTGGCAAGCATTTCGCTTGGCGTAAAGAATTACGTTTTATGTGATGATGCACGTTTGCCATACATACAGGTCTTCCATAACAGACCAAGAAATGCAACCAGCTAACACTGTCTGTTTTACTGAAGAGAAACCTCTCGCTGGGTCAGTTCAAGTAGCACAGACTGAAGGACATGACAGACATAGTTTAGAATTTAGGTTAGTATTTCTTGTCACTTTAAAACATTTATTTAAAGAACACCTGTAATTAGACTATTATCAAGAAAGGCAGTCTTTGGCATCGCTTTCAAGGTAGTTTACAGTTGAAAACACAAGTCAGATCTCAGTGGTTTAAGGGAATAACTAAATGTAAACAGCAGCCATCCCTCTTTCACAATGTAATGTAAGACTTCACTGCTCAGCAGAATGCGTTATGACAACCCTTCAGCCACGCCAATGATCAGAAAGATTCACAGATTAATACAGCAAACAACTGAACGGTTTGCTACCAGCAGAATACAGACTGCTGCTAAAACTAAACCATATTAAAATGTTTCTCTCTACTGAAAAATACTGAATAGGCAAAGGCATAACCTTCAACAACTATGCTTTTTACCACAACTGTTATGATAATAGCATTACAACTACCACCCCATCGCCGAGTTCCAAACAATGACAAGACCCGAGGCAGTAAAGACATTTACCTTATGCCTCACGTCATCGTGTACGGAGACACAGAATTTTCAGACAACTGTCTGATCATAACACAGATTTTTCTTAAATTTAAAATGCAAATGAAGCATATAATTAGCAAAACCACATTGCTGCTCGTACAAGTTTCCTTATCTCACAGAGGGAACGTCTTCGAAGAAGACGCGGTTTAACAAGGAGCGAATGGACAACGACAGAAAAACGACCCATTGGTTGCACAAACTGTTTCTCATCCTACTGAAAAGGCACTGTTTCATTTCATCCATTACAACAGCAGCCTGGACTGTGGGAAACCGCGGACGGCCCGAACAGCAGCTGCTGTAGGCGCCTGTACCCGGAAATGTTGACTTCACGCCCCCGAGCGCTACCCGAGGCCAAACGTCGTCGGACCGAAGCGACGCAAGGCACTTCGGAAAAAGCAAGGCGCACGGAGGTTGGCACTGGTTTGGCAGAGCCCAGGAGAGGCCCTGGAGGCAGGAGCGGAGCCCGCTGAGGCGAACAGGGCCTGGGAACAGCACTAGGGCAGAGAGCACCTCGGCGAGAGGGAAACGAGCCCCCGGCAGGCCCCGGCAGCCCGGCCCAGCC
>NW_010255541.1:0-312 GCF_000690775.1 Eurypyga helias | reverse complement strand
AAAAACCGCAAGGAGCCCAGGATCTAAGAGCAGGGAGAGGCAAGATAAAACACTTTCAAACCCCGACACCTAGATCAACTTGATAAAGAAAAGAAGCTCTTTCTGTGCTAAGCACCAGACACCAGATCCGAACAAAGACCACGATGGGCTCTTGGCAAGACCTACACCCCCCACCCCCAAACCTCCACCCCCGAGCCAACCATCACACACCTTCCCGGTTGTACCGGTACTGCAAACATCCCCTTGCCCACACCTGCCATGCCAGTTCGCAGTGCCACTGGTAGTGAGGTGACCCCAACCACTCAGCTTGAT
>NW_010255540.1:323-15727 GCF_000690775.1 Eurypyga helias | reverse complement strand
GGGCTCCCGTCACGGCGCGCCGTGGGGGAGCGGAGCGTTTCCCCTTCGGCCCTTCTTCCCCGGGAAACCCCCCAGCTCCAGCTCCCGCGGGATGGGCGCAGCTGCTGCCGTGGGTGTATATCGTGCTTTTTTAAAGCATTCGAGCATAACTGTACGGTTTTGAAGCATTCCTTCATCCTTTGAACCCTTAGAAGTGCCTTCTGACCTCTGCCACGCGCACGCCCCAGCTCGGAAAGCCGTCACGAGCGGTTGGGGCAGCTTTTTCTGTGAGAACACGCGTGGGAGCCCACGGGAGCTTGGGCGGTGGGCTACAGGCCTTGCTGGGAAGTGCGGAGGGATTGCCCATGGGATACAGCCGGAGGAGTGTCGGCCTGATGGCCTGTAGCACTCCTTGCCTCTTCCTCCGCAATTTTCCAACGCTTTTTTGAGGGAACTTCACTTAACAAAGCATGTAGCTCTTCAGAATTTAATTAAAGTCATTCTTTCCACTTAATTCCCCCAATTACTAGAGTCCAGCAGGACTTGTAGTACATTTCTAAGACCAAACAGAGTAATTTTCATGATTTAAAGTGGAATGTTCCGTGGTAGCAGAACAATATCATTAGTGTGATATTCTCTACAGGCAACTACGGGAGGTACACTCCTGCCAGCGAGACCTTCCTTCACGGCTTGGAGATGCACCTGCAGCAGGGATTCCTCAGCTGGGTTACCCCGTCAGATGAAGCGCTGGAGCTCTCGGTACCAGCAGAAACACCCGTGAGTACTGACGGATCACAGCCATGTCTGCGTGGAGGGTGGGCTTGCAGCTCCCCGCCTGCCACTGCCAGGGACTCAGCCGTATTCCCTTAGCCTCGCCTTGCTCCTCATCACACGGGCAGTGGTGCCTGCCCCCGGTCAGGAGGAATGCCACAGGCCACGTCTGAGTGATGGGAAACGTGTGGCCTGTGGGATTCATAACCAGGTGGTGTGTGTCTCCCTGCAGCTGCGGTTAACCAGCACCTGTGGCTTTCCTCTGCCAAGATACTGACTTCAGGCATTGCCCTTGATAGAGGCTCTTACTGCTGTTGAGCAGTTGGTGATGACTCCCACACCCAATTAGATTGTAATATTAGTGAGCTGTATATTCTCCATTTCTAAATATCTCTTTGAGTGTCTTAAAATGGAAAAATTGTGTGTAGTGGGGTTTTTTTTTAAGTAAGGAATTCTGACTTTTTAAATGAAAAATAATTTTCTCAGCGGAAATTATTGAAGTCATCAGCAATATTTTAATGGATTGTTACTTCAGGGTCCTTCAGCACCTAAAGATGCTTGTGTGTATTTCACTGGACATGCAAACGTGCCTGTCTTGCACTGGTTTTTGATGACCATCTGTTACATGAGACATGTGAAACCCTCTTCCTCCTAATGCTCCTTATGCCCTGCATCTCTGGGTTATATCAGCCCGTTCTGAAACGCCATCAGCAGTTTCTGGCTTCCACTGGTGGGAAATGCTGTTTGCCCTTTAGATGGCATTCTGAAACGTGCACGGAGGATGGTACTCCAACAGGAGGGGAGGTCAGTTGTGGTGTCTTTGTAAAACATGTTAAAACAAAATGGGGAGTAAGTAACGTCCCCACTTGGTTGATGTTCCCAATCATAACAATTTCCTTATTGAAGAATGTAGTTGGAAATCATGAGCAAGGTTAAGTTTAACGGACTTTGTCTTTCTTTCTTCCTTCGCTCATCTGAGTAAATTTGTTTTGTGTTGTGGAGGAACATAATAGAGTAACTTTTTTGTTCTTGGTTTTATTTTACATGGGAAGGAGGTTGTCATTTTGGAACAAAATCTGCCCGGTGACTGTCTCTCCATTAAGATGAAGTATGACCTTGTTTTAGGCAGTGAAATAGTGGAAAATTTTCTTGAAAACACAAATGTGCCCTTTGCTTTTTTAAAAATCCTGGCACTGGCAAACTGTAGCTTTAAGCAGAACTCTGCATACAACAAAACTGTCACTGAAGCTTCATACTCACATTAAGTATGTCATGGTTGCTTCCCCAGAAGTAAATTGGGCCACCGATTTCTGTCAAAACAATTCAAGTTTTTGTTTAAGTGCCTAAATCTGCGTTGTGCTGACTGCATCTTGTCATTCGGAAGCCCTTGGGAACATAACGCATCAGAATCAGAGGAACAGTGGCTCCATGACCCAAAAGCAAAAGTTCTCCTGATAATAGAAATATTAATGCTGTTATCTTTGTAACTTATGAAGTGTGTTTCTTGCCAAATTTATTTCTAAACCATAGAAGCAGCGATAAATATGCTGGAAATATATGGATCATCTTTACTGCTCTCGCATTTTCTCTAAGCTTCTAAGCTGGACCAAGCTGAAAACTTTAAATGAGGGCAGTGGCCTTGTCTTGTCTATTTTATAGTTGCCACTTCGCTGTGTGAAGTACAGACTCCAAAGCACATCAGTGCTGTATTGAAAAGTGGAATATCCAGAGCAGGTGATGAACAGTAAATAAGTCTGCTCTTCAGCAGAGTTTGATTTGTCGTCTTCTGTGCTAATATGAAACTTAATGTTCCAAGGTCTAAGAATGGTTTTCATTAGTATGACTACCTTATGAAACCAAAAAGCCCTAATGAGTCCATTGCTTACTACTAGGGTTCTTTTTCAGTTGGTTCATTGTGCCATCTCTTCCTTTAGGTGTCGAAACCGGAAGAGAAACCCTGATGTGCAGAAGGGGAAATTCCTGTAAGACAGCACAGACGGGGAGCAACCTCAGGTGGGTCGAGAACAGAACCAGAAAGGTGCCGTGGTGGCTCTTCGGGCACCGTAACGGCGCCAGGAAGAGGTGCTCTGGGACTGAAGAGCTGTGAGGCCTCTGACTGTGCCGTTACCCTTGGGAACACAGAGGTTGTTCCTGTGAGTAAGACTTCTCCACAGTGTTGACAGTTCTGTATTGCTTTGAGCTGCGGTTCTTGGCACTGCTGTGCTGAAAAGATGACAAGCTCCTGCAGCTTGGTGGTTTATACAGCCCTAATCTGACTCAAAGGCTCTTGATAACTGGTTTTTAGCCTGCAAAGCCTGTGGAAAAACACTCCCTTGAGATTAATACGTTGTGTGTGACCACAGCAAATAGGACCATTTTTGCTGTCATCTAGTGTTAATATTAGGACATTCCGGTATTTCTTAGAGCTGAGGGAATTGCCCCGTCGTTACTTCCCGTGGTAGCTGACATCTTGCCTAACAGAAGAATTCTTAAAAACCTTAAGACAGAAATGTGTTTTTTTCAGGACAGTGATCACATTGCAGCACTAACAGTTGTGTCAAAAGGAAATACTGATGGCAGGAAGCCTTCCAGAGTCCCACAGAAAATAATATTTGTGATTAAACTACACCCCGGTGGTGACTGCAGCTGATCTCTGTGTTGTTGTACAATTCCTGTTCGTAAAAGTAACGTGGAACATTATGTGCTGTGTGGAATTACAGTGCACACCCTTAATATCTCTGTAACAAAACAAATGTTCTCAACGTGGACTTTGTTACACCCTCGCTGTTCTTTGCTTTTGTAACATTCCTTTGTCAGAGTAAATCTTCCCAGGTCCATTTAAGAGAGAACCTGATCCTTCGAAGTTGTTTATTTCGGATGGTGATAGGCAGCAGTGAGTCCAGCTGTCTCTCAGAATCAGTTCTTTGATGTTGTCTCCAGATGCTTGCACGTGGTCTTTTCAGTGGTGTATGTTCTGTTATACTTGGGGCTGAGTATGTTTTCCTCTTTTTAAGTCAGTCTGAGAAGGATGTTGTGCCTTCGGCCTTGTGTCAGTGTTTACCCTGGATGTGATGTTTTACTGTAGCGTTGAAGGAGCTGTGCAGTCTCTTGCACCTTTTGCAGTTCATTGTCGATATGCCAGCACTGTATGGATTTTAGTTTAAATCACACCACAGCCAGCGGCATGATCCCACTTGTATGGCAATAACCTTTTATTTTCCATATGTGACTACACTGTGAACCTACATCCAAAGCTAAAGCATAAACTTGGCTGACCTTGCAGCCATTAATTTTGCTGCCTACTTACCAACCATTCTGGTTTCGTTCGCCTCGCTAAAAGGGTTTTTCTTAAGCACAGAAGCAGTCTATTATTTGCTCTCGATAACCCTTTCGCTGCCAAGTCCTCTGGGGGTGATCACTTCCTTTTGCCCCTGTTTAATTGTTGTAGCTGATCCATTTCACTTCACGCAGGTGGAAGACCTCTGTCTACGCCTGTTTTAACTTTTAATATTTCACTGAAATTGAGAGCACGTTCTAGTTGTGTAGATACAACCTAAAAAGTTTCTGACTGAGACTTAATCTTGCAGCTGCCTATTGCAGTTCTCAGGGGAAACTGTATTTTCATTCTGGCCAGAAGTCTGGACAGATTTCTTTCCATGTTTCCTCTTACACTCCACCACCCCTCCCCAACACTTGCTAGTTGGGAAATAAAATTCCATAGTTTTGAAAACTGCTCTGTTTTCACATTTGTATCTAAATCGAAATGCAAACTAACTTTCCCAGTGGCATTCGTTTCAGAGTCCATGGACTAAACTCTGCCCAAGAATTTAATTAGGGCAGCGCAAAAGCTTTGCCATAGTGAAGGTTGAAAAACCCCTCTTTGTTCAAAATTGAACTCTCCTAATATTGCGAAATCCCCGTGTTTACTTGGATTTATTCAGATTTATCAGGCAGTAAGGGATTAGTGTTCTGGGTTTTGGATCAGCTGCTAGGGCATTGTTGAAGTACAGAAGAAAAGCTGCCTTTGAATAAGCAAGCGTGATGCTCGTAAACTGAGTGGCTTCTGCTGTCCCTGTGTGAAGGAGGTGGATGAGAAGCTTTCCAGTTCTTCTCTGTGTGCTGTGCTTTTTTTTTTGAAGCAATCTGCGGTGTCTGAGGTTTAAAATTGGAGACATAATCTGTGTTATTTTTCAGCCGAATCACTTCTTTGGTGTGGTTTAGAATGTAGCCCCCAGAGGGCACCGCTGGAGGGGAAGCCTGTGTGAGGAATGGCACTGTCTTGAACAAGTCTTGTTTCCAGACACAGTTTTGAGAGCAGAGCTTATCCGGGTGTAAATTTGGGAAGAACTTGTGACTCTGTAAGGGGACAAGATCCCCCTCTGTGTCAGGAGAAGACAAGATCGTCGCAGTCATCACTGAGGTGAACAGAGGTACCCAGTACTGTTGCTTCATGAGCTGTGCTGCCTTCTGAGGGCATTGCCTTGAGCGGATGGATGGCTGGCCTAAAGGCTGGGACTTGCTGGATTTCTGTGACGCTGTATCTAAAGGGAGCTCAGCGTAGCATATGGGACCTATTTTTGGTGTCTTGAAATGGTCTCATCTGCTCCAGTTTCCTCTAGCATTTTTAAAGTTGTGGTTGATAGTTCTTCTGCATGTAGACCAAATGAATGAAATCATGTCTCAGAATAGATTCTCGGGGGCTGGTTGCTCAGCATTTATCTCAGAGAGAGTATGGAACTGACCATGCTTTTTAAAAGCAATATCCCGTGCAATATTTGGAAAATAATTAAACTCCTCAGGAAAGAATGAATGTGATATTCAGTATTTGGGGCATCTGTTTCTCAAACATGAGGGTCTGGTTCCCATGTTGATTTGAGATCTGCACGCCTACCTCCTAGGTAATCCAAATAAAAGCTTCTGAATGCGGAAAATGGAAAAGTATGGTGTTTTATTTAACCCACTTGCATATCTTTTATTCCTGATTTTGGTCAAATGGCCTGGTTTGGGTCCTGTAGAGGCTCGTGAAGCCTCCTGCTGCACACATATGCTTTCCAGCCAGGCGTGACCTGAGGATGGCAGTCAAGCCGTTTGTTGCCTGGAGGCCACAGAGGATCTGTAACTTCCACCTGTATGGGAGGACTCTCGATGGGTGTGCCACCTATCATGGAGGTACCGAGAGCTTTCCTACAGGTCATGCTGGCTTTTTATGGTTTGGGGGAGAAATGCAGGGTGAAAGTAAGCCTGAAAGCTGTGTCATTAATGCTTCAGCACAAAGGCTGCGCTGGGAGAAACTGAGGAAGTTGAATGAAGGAGGCTTTAATGTAAGCAGACCTACAAAATCATGGTTTTATGTGGAAAACAATTGGTAGGCAAGGCAGTAGGATAGCAAAATGAGCTACGGGTGTGACTTGAGTCAGTGAAACACTGGTGTAGGGCCCAGGTTTGTTGCTGCCTGTTGGGCCCATCCGCTTAGTTGCTGCCTGTGATGATATATTTAGGCAGAAAGGATGCCAGGCAATCAGAAACAAATCATTTTCATGCGGGACTGTCAGCCTGTGTCTCTAACAGCAAGCAGATTATAAGGAATTCACATGTAGTCCCCCCACTAGGGATGTATCGAGTGATCTGCGGTGGGATTATGCTGGCACAGTTCAGCAGTCTGAGTTCCTGTTAGTGGGAGGAAGTCAGCCAGATGGGATTTCTGAGTCTGAAATGTGTCATCCTGGCACCCACCCACCCACTACTGCTCCATCCTTTAGCAGTGTAGGAAGATCTCATGGTGGTTGGTGTCACTTGCCACCTGTGAGTTATTGCTGGGGTTTCCCATTCCTGCGGTCGGGAGTTCAGCAAACGTCTTCCGGATCTTAGCCGTAGGAAGACTTCAGCCTCTAGTGTGTAGTCAGAAGAGGTGGCCGTCTGTGTGCTGATGGCTCCCAAAATGCTAATATCTACAGTGAGAAGGATGAACTAGAAACTGAAGTATTGTGGAGAATGTTTGGGTGAGTGAGTAAAAGGGGGTATTTCTGGCCACTTCATCTTTGGAATGGTTATTTGGGATCATGTGTAACACAGCGTAGCCTTGCACGTCGCAAACATTTGCAGTCCTCATGGTAATACCCATGCCACCGTCATGGTCTGTACAGAAGGAAGCACGTTGGCATCACTTCCTAGCTGGGACAGAAAGCTCTCACAGGATATCTGTCACAAGGAAGCAAGATCCAGGTACGTGCAGCTGTGCTCTGCAGCAGCAGCGCTGGATCCAGCGAGTCTGGTGTGGAGCTAGACCTAAGGAGTAGGACAGGAGCCAGGTGAACTACGGACAGCCATTCAGGTGTCTGCAGGGGACTAGTTCTTCTCCACGTTGGATCTACTGAGCTTGATGTAAAGCCCGTGTTACGGGAAAGCAGTTCGAGACCCCTGTGGCACAGCAGTACGGAACTGCTCGTAGCAGCAGTACCGCTACGGGCCTTTGGTGATCGTGCACGTGGTGCAGATTTGAGCCGGCTCTGGGCAGCAGAGATCCAGGTTCACTTACTTCACGCCATATTGGTACAGATTGGTGGTTAGTCCAGCCACAGAAAGCAGAACTAGCTTTGTGTTTTCTAGCCACCTAATCATGGAAATTCTTCCGAGTTATGGTTGGGTTTTTTCTCCTGATTTGAAATAATTTAGGAAACGTAAACGGAAAAAATCTTCATGAACAAAATTAATATAGCAAGGCAGTATCCTATACCCTTCTGGAATGCTGAATTCTGCAACACCCAGGTTGCTGAATTCTAGAAATGAAGCATTTACAGTGTACACCCACACACTGATACTTCCATAAGGAAATAATCTTTCAAATGCATATCCTCATTCTGAAACGCAGAGCAGAGGATCTCTCCTACGTGTCGTCACTTAAGGCTCTTTCAGACAAAGACCATCTGAACACAGCAATTGTGCTGCTGTTTTCTGCGTGATGCTATCCGAAACCGTGGGGTTAGGTGTTCCACAGACTGTCCATCCAGCTGCACACAGTATCCACAGCAGGGAGGCTTTGGGAGTCAACACTGAGACACCCTGCATGCGATGCAGGATTTCTAAAGCAACGTGTGCCTCTTCTGCTTGGTGCTTACATATATATTCCTGGTGGTTTTGCATCATTAATCAGGGTTAGAGCTTTACTGTGTTGCTACAGCAGACCTGGAGCTCTGCCTGGCCCCTGGGATGCGACACCTCTGTGAATAATTTCCATTGTTATTGCCGTTTTCAAGAGGCACAATTAAGGTTGAGGATTTGAACGTTAACAATATTTTCTGAGCTTCAGATTCTTGTTCTTCACCTCCTGCATCTTAGAAGAAAAACATTTCACTGAATTTAGTGTTAATTTCTTCCATTCACTTATTTTATTTTTAACTGGTGAATGCTGCTATTTTCCTCCTTGATGTCTGAATCATGCAGAGCTTGGCAGGAAGGGCAGCTAAATTTGAAATATCTCCCCCTTCTATATTGTAAGACTTGACCTTTCCAAGGGATGTCTTATTCACACCTTCAGCTTGCCCAGGGTGTTGCACGTCTTTGTAGAATCAGTGTTTTACGGGGTAGCAGAAGCTCTGATGAAGGTTTGCTGTAGTGAGCTGCTCTTGGCTGCTTTTTTTCACATGTAAATATTACGGTACTGTTACCTTCCAGGCTTTCCTTTATAATTTGCTGGAATTTTTGGTGGAAGAATGGACCTTATTTACATGTAGATAGTAAACTACCTGTGTGTTAGATAGAACTAGCTGTTAATTTTAGACCTGTTTGAATTCTAGTTGGCCAACACTGCATTATAAAGAACCATTCCCATTCCGTTTAAATAGGAGTCAGCGTAAAGGAGTAAAAACAAAGTGCTGCTGCCCACACATCACTGATACCTTGTGGCAGGATCCGTGATGATCCAGAATCACCAGCATTCTAGAAGGAACCTTCAGTAACTCAAGAATGACATGGTATTAGATGAGTCAGTTTGTGTTGCTCATGTGGGTTGTGTTGCCTTGGCCTTAACGAAGTCTGCCCAGCTGGGACTGGTTTAAGAGACTTCCACAAGAGGGTGCACCAGTTCCACAAAATCCCATGTCAACTGAGGGAGCGTGTTCCCATTTGGGGCATATTTTCTATCATTTTGTGTATCAGCTCATGTATTTAAACAAAGTTGGATGGATGCTTTAGTCGGTTTAATGTCCCAGAGCCTCTCTCCAGTCTGTAACAGATGCAGGAATGGATGCAGAGGATACTTTGCAGGGGGGGGAGGTAGGAAGTTTAATTTCTACAAGAGCCTATAGTGACAGGACAAGGAGTAACGGGTTTAAATTGAAAGTGGGGAGGTTTGGATTGGATATCATGAAGAAATTTTTCCTGGAGAGGGTGAGGAGGCACTGGCACAGGTTTCTCAGAGAAGCTGTGGATGCCTCATCCCTGGTTGTCTTCAAGGCCAAGCTGGATGTGGCTTTGAGCAACCTGGTCTAGTGGAAGGTGCCCCTGCCCATGGCAGGGGGGTTGGAACTAGATGATCTTTAAGGTCCCTTCCAACCCAAACCGTTCTGTGATTCTATGAATTGAAGGAGAGGCACTGCTTCCAGAAGCCCTGCTCACGCTGATGAACGGCTGGCTTCAGACTCCACTCACAAGATGCTGCTTAGACTTTCAGTGTACTGAAATGTGTTACCTGTTCCTGATTTACACCTGATGCCCTCCAAATGCATTTTAAGAATAAGGTTGGGGGATTTTATTTTTTCTCTGTTTTGAAGCATCATTAGTTTTCCTCTCCCATGGTACAACACTGGATAGTACAGCTGCAGAAGACTCCATCTAGAAAGATAACTTTGAGAGACTGCTGCCTTGAGTATGACTGATAGGTTTTTTTCCTGTTTCTGTTTTGGGATAAAATTATTTCTCGTTTCACGGAGAGAGGAACAGTTAGTAACACATCAGCTGAAGTCAGATAATGTTGCTGTACTGAAACGCTAAAAGCGTTGAAGTGTTCTGCTGCACGTGTAGGCCAAAGTTCTAGGTCCATTCTTCTCAGACGGAAGTCCTAGGATAGTCAGATAGCTCTGCAGGAATGATAAACACGTTTTCCAGGAAAAGGGCCTGGTTTTGAATCATGCATTCCCTGTCCAAATACATAAATCATAAATCACAGAGATAAGATGATCTGATAGTCAGTAAAATAACTAGAAGTGTGGTGATACTCATGTGTAATACATGATGTTTGCGTTTTCCTGAGTAATGCTGTTTTTGCCAAACTTCGGGTTTTATTAAGTCAGAAACAGAATGTGGAGCTTTTAAATCCTTTTTAATTACTAGTACAAGACATTAAGGTGAATTTGAGAGCAGGGAAATTACTATTTTTTGTTCCTGCTATCCACTAATGTCAAAGTTGGGTCTGGATTCAAAAGGTTTAATGTATTCCTGTTGAGGAATTGGAACTACTCTAGTTTTGGTGCTTTTCTTTTGGGCAGTGTCAAAGTGAAGAATATGAGGTTTTACTAAAAAATCACCACCACATGGTGACTCTGTTGTTTAACTAGCAAGCAGATTTTGATTTTAAAGACTATAAACAATCCACCTTCTTCCATTTGCAACAGTTCTAGGTTATCATGTCAGGGTTTGGTTGTTTCCACTTGATTGCGGATAGTACCAGAAGAATAATCTGTGTTTATATTTTTCTTAAAAACACTGTGCTTTTAGGTCATTGCTGCCCTCCAGTCAGTTGTGCAGTGGTGCTTAGGTGTCTGAGATTCCTGGCTATATCTGATGGCAGTAGGGCACAGGGAGAAATCGTGATTACTGGAGTTAGTTACTTACTGGTCATCTTTTTCCAAATATAATGGCATTTTCAGAGGCGATTCTTCATTCTGACAGTGTGTGAAAGCCAGCCATTTTTAAAAGCATAGATACACAACACAGATACCCCCCTTTGTGCCCCGCAGCAAAGTAGGGTCCCAGCTTCTTTCCTAGGCTCTGGAATGAAGCATTTGCCGCTGCCAGGAGGTCTCCTCCTGACCTGGAGTTACACGTACCAGTCTGGCCAAAGTTCAGCCGATGTTGAGTGTTTCCAGCGGAGGGAAACTTTAATTAACAGAAAATTTCATCTTGGCATCTTTGGACATAAAACAAAGGAGGGCAGAAAGTTCAGAGGCCAAACCAAGGTAGAGCCCACTAGGTGTCACTCCTGAAAAGGCCATTGGAATACAGGGGTTGGCTAAACCTCCGCTCCCTCCTCTCTTCATTAGTGCAAGTTGACTTGCATTATTTCACCTCCTATAAGCACAGCCAGCATTTTCTTCACTACTTAAACCCCAAACAATGAAAATTACCAGCTTTGGTGTCAAGAAGAGAGGATAGAAATATGCACAGAAAATAAAAATTCTAAATATTTAATTATGCAACTTGTAGGGGAGAAAAAGGAAGTGTATTCAAGATGCCATAGGATGAAAAATGGACTGTTGCAGAAGTCTGGTAGGTCTGGAAGGGGTAGCACATCCTGCTAACAGGCTGAACTGGTCAGGGATCCGCTTTTCCCATCTCTTGCCTCTTAAAAAGTGTCTGTGCCGTTGACATTTCTCCCCCCTTGGTACTTACCTCACCTGACACACTGGCACGTGCCTGTGTCAGAGCAACAGCAGGGCTTGAAATGTTATTTGAAGGTGATTAGCGTTTGCCATCAAGCATTGGTATGGAAAAGAACTGTCCCTTCGGTTAATCTTAAAGCATTACAGTTAAAATTAGTTATGTAAATGAATCCCTGCCTTTCACACTGATTTCTGAAATAAATGTACATCTCTTGTTCAGTACTGTAAAACATGAACAGATCCCTTTTCCACTGCGAAATCAAAGTCAGAAGCTTAGTGTTTTGACTGACATGAAGGTGGTATAACTCTGTAGTCTGTTTCCAACTGCAAATAATGATCCAGTAGCTTAGGAACAACACCTTTCATTCCTTTCTCTTATTTTCAGCGTTCCTGTCTGCTGCTACGGAGCAAAGAAGGAGGCAGGTACGTCTGTATGTTCTCTCTGAAGTGCTAAAGGGTTGATTAGGAGCGAGTCAGGAGGCCTGGCCCCTCTTCCGTTTGCCACTGAGTTGTTGCTTAGCCTTGGGTATGTCTCATTTTGTGGTTTTGCTTAATTGTTATAGCAGACAATTAAGATTCAGAAAATAATAATATAATTATATTGTGTAATAATGGTTAAGGGGGGAAAAGCCTTGAACTATAGATGTCTGGTTTATGTTCTAATAGCATGTACTGATTTCTTGTGTGTAGTGGAAAATCCAGTGCTAAAAAGCAGTTTTTTAAAAAATGTAAAATGCTATGTAGTGATTGATTGGAGAAATGATAGACAATTAAGATTCAGAAAATAATAATATAATTATATTGTGTAATAATGGTTAAGGGGGGAAAAGCCTTGAACTATAGATGTCTGGTTTATGTTCTAATAGCATGTACTGATTTCTTGTGTGTAGTGGAAAATCCAGTGCTAAAAAGCAGTTTTTTAAAAAATGTAAAATGCTATGTAGTGATTGATTGGAGAAATGATAGAGAAGCTCTTTCTGCTGAAGTCAACTTCATTCTCCTCTTGATTTGCTGTGTAAAGTGAAGTAGATTCCTGTCGACATACGGAGTATAAGCACTTTGGGAACAGTAGCACCGAGACTCCTCACACGAGGAATTTTTTGATGCCTTGAAATCAGTGAAGACCCCCTAAGAACAGCGGTATGTGTAGGCTCAAACTAAGTTAACTCCCAGACACTGCGACTTCCTGTGAGCATGAGTTTGTCATGCAACTTCTGTGCTGAGTGGCGAGATCTTGGAATGATAGCAGCAGTTTTGCGATTATCATCCTGTCGATGAAATGAGTTATCGGGCTATCAATGGAAAGGAGCCTTGCAGTACTGATGGCTTCGTGTGATGACCTCGATTGGCTTTTTCTGGAAAGGCCACCTTAGGTACTGCAGAAAGGTGTGTGCCGCACAACGTCCTGCCTTTTCTTTTTATTTGCAATGTTCACTTGCTCCATAACTGGGAAGACAAAACTGTAAACCTGTTAAAGGTTTTAGCCAGTAGACTGAACTAGATAATGCAGTTTAGCAAGATATCCTGAAGGCAGGGGAGTAATTTTAGCTTCATTAACTATTTTCCTGGTTACAAAGAATCAGGAGAAAAAGGTTTTAAAACATGTTGCTCTGTACACTGCATTGGTTTTTCTCCCACAAATGTCATCCCCACAAGTGTATTTGCAGGGGTTCATTACCTATGAGGGGGCTTCCCCACACCCACTGCTAGGCACCACCACTTAACTATTTTCCTGGTTACAAAGAATCAGGAGAAAAAGGTTTTAAAACATGTTGCTCTGTACACTGCATTGGTTTTTCTCCCACAAGTGTCATCCCCACAAGTGTATTTGCAGGGGTTCATAGCCTGTAATGAGGGGACTTCACCACACCCATTGCTAGCCACCACCACCAGTTTTTCCCTCGGATTTGATGGAGGTCTCTTAACATAGCTCAGTTTTACCCTTACGTGAGGAGAACCAGCACGTTCTCCCCTGGCGTTACTGCAAGCGGGCACATCACGGTGGGCCCTCCTTCTAAACTTTCCTTTAGGACTTTTACTTGCCCTTGAAAACTAAGTTGACAGTAGTTTCTCACTGTTTCTTCCGCAGTGTGTACCCTAAAGGGAGTGCTCCATGGGAGCAGCCCGACAGGTTGTGAAGAGGCAGTGGGCAAGGTAAGGGCATCCTGAGATCGGGTTAGACTTTGATTTCTGTGTCTCTGTATTCATTGGGTTATATCAGAACCTTCTTAGCATTGTCTGATTTTAAAATAGAGCTAAAAGAAGAGCTGTGGTGGTGACTGTTCCTCTCCCTTCCTCCTGAAAATGCAGAGAGCGAGAGCCTGTGCGAGATGGAGGTGGGATGTAAGGGCTGTGGAGGAACTGGGAAGACGCAGCGCAGCTTTTGTGTGCCACCGTGGTCCACAGCATCCTTCCAGTTCCCACCAACATTTGTTGACTTTCATATAAGAAACCAGAAAAGGACAGTTAAGCTTCCTGTAGTGGGATTTTTTTAAAGAAGGCTGTTCATTGTGGAAGTATGGAGGTAGAAAAGGAGGTCTAGTTGTTGTCACTAGGGGGAAAAAAATGTGTCTGAGCCTGAGAACTTTTTTTTAGCGTGGACATTTGAGTCTCAGACATTTCCCTTCTTTCGTCAGCAAGAGTGAAGAGTGTGTACTGGTTATTCCATTATTTGCAAGTCAGAATTGTAAATTACTGCACTCGCTCTGATGCCATTTACCATCCGAAAGAAATAATTAAAGCTTGCTTTCTCTTGCCTAAGATTTAAACGTGTATTTAAAAATGAGCTCATACGTTCATGGTGGTCATAGTCTCCTCCTGTGTTTGTGCGGGGTAGCCTCAGAAATGGGTGGATGAGCTGCTGGTGGCCCGTGATGTATTTCCTTTAATTACACGTTGCTTTTGAGAAAGATGGTTATTCCAGGCCTCCTCCTTTCCTCAGCTACATCCTTCCAATCCCACTGCAGTGGGAGTTGTGTGTACCTTAGTGCAACCATATGTGCTGCTTATTTATATCTCCTGCATGAAATAAGCTATTCCAAACAGATAATTTCTGTGCTGGTAACAGAGGATAAATGCAAGTGCGTGCACGGCTCGTTCTCGCTGAGGATATGACACATTGCCAGTCACCGCGCTGGGTAAAGCTCTTGTTTCGTCGAGCCCAGACAGTGTAAGGCTGTGCCTGTCTGATGTTTCAGACACTCAAGAGTTCAATTAATTTACAGATGATGGTTTCCTTGCAGCTCCTGCAGACGTGGGTGCCTTATTACTCAGCCTCCATTGCATCACTCGAGAAGAAGTCAGTTCCAGCTGCATGAAGCTCAATTTTCGTAATTTGTTGGTAGAAATGGCGTTTTCTCCCTGCATTATACATGTGGCTGTGCAGCTTTTTCAAAACGCATGTAAAGCTTGTCATCTGAAAATGACGGTTTCTTTCCAGACGCCTGTCTTGGCTGTATGTGTAGTTGTCGAACGTCGCGGAGAACAAGGAACGAGCCTGGCCTTATTTTGAAAGAAAACAGTGACACAAACCACGCGTTCCGTCAGCAGAAATTTTACCATCTGAAGTTATTTACCTCTTTGACTTTATCTGGCCAAGTTGGTGATGCGGATGCCCTTAATCCTGGTGGTGTCGAGTCCGTGTGAGCTGATGGACGTGGCCGATGAAATCTGTGTTGGTCGCACAGGCGTGCGATTCAACGGGGCGGCCCCCCGGGCCGTCGCACCAGCGGCTCAGCTCGCCCCCCGTGCGCTCTCACAGGCGCAGCGGGCGGCCGAAGGGTGACGGAAGGGGCAGAAGGAAGTTAGCTGTGCTCTTAACACGTTCCGCCTACAAAACACGCCGTGGGAATACATCGTAGCTCAGTGCAGGTTGTTGTATTTGCGCTTCACCTGTGGTTTTTTGGAGTGTGTCACCGGCGGTCAGCAGTACGGCCCAAACCCTGCAGCCCTGCGCGAGAGGGGGCTGAGCTCACGCCGTGTAGGTACAGAAACTGAGTCACGGTGACTTGGTTCCAGGATGGGCTTCTCGTTTGCCTCTTAGTCACTAATTCCTGTTCT
>NW_010255540.1:0-223 GCF_000690775.1 Eurypyga helias | reverse complement strand
CCGCGTCCCGGGCCAGCTCCGCCAGCACGCAGGGTCCTCGGCCGGTTTCGCGTTGGGAGCGCTCCTTCCAGCCCCGGCGGGGAGAGGCTGGGGCTGCCCAGGTGAAGGAAACACGAAGGCGTTGGTCAGCCCTTGGGAAGGGCCGAGTCACGGCGCTTTCGGTTCTTCTCTGCTGTCACCGCTTGGCTGCGGGGACTTGGGCCACGCGACAGGACGCGACCCG
>NW_010255539.1:0-1968 GCF_000690775.1 Eurypyga helias | reverse complement strand
CCTCCACCACCCCCCTCCTCATCCCACGCTACTACTGCGCCTGCGCGCCTACTGCCTCGCGGTTGCTGCGCCGCTGGCAATAAGAGAACGGGACAGATGGTCGCGTTCGGGGCTCTTTTTTGTGGTTGGCGTTCAGCGGTGACGCGATAGGTGGGGCAGGCAGCACTCCTAGGACCGCAAGCACGGCCCCAAAAAGGTACAGCTCCAAAAATGCAACCTCAACAAACGCACAGGTCTGCAAACGCAACGCCTGTAAGTGCAAAACCCGAAAATGCAACCCCCAGAAATGTAAAACCGCACAAATGCACCCACCCCGAAGTTGAAAGCCCTGCAAATGCAACCCCAACAAATGCACTGCCCCACAAATGCAACCCTCATAAATGCACAGCTCTGTAACTGCAGCCCCCATAAATGTATGGCCCCAGAAATACAATCCCCCAGAAGTGCAAAGCCCTGCAAATACAACCCACATAAGTGCAATGCTTTGCAAACACAAGCCCAACAGATGCAAAGCCCCTCAAATGAAACCCCCACAAGTGCAAAATCCCACAAACGCAGCTCCCAGAAGTCAAAAGTCCCACAAATCCAACCCCAACAAATGTACCGGGCTGCAAATGCAACTGTTTTTCCTATTCCTCATCACCTCATCCAGCAAAAGCACACTCTCTAAAAGAATTCAGCTGAATAGGAAAAGATTAAGTTATTTTAAACTAGAAGGTTACATCTTTCTACCTTTGTGGTGTTGGGCCACCATTATTCTACAAAGCGGAAAGGAAAAGACGCACAAAATACCATATCCACTGCAAAACGCAATATATTTTTGCTAAATAAGTGGGGTGTTTGGCAAGGTGCTGGTGTGTTATCACATCTATTCTGACAAGAACTAAGAATGATGGACATTTTTAAAAATTGTTATATTACCATACCAAAATTTTATGCTCACACTATTAAGTCATTTATAGTCACTTCCACATCCTTAAGAAGCTCTTAGTGATGAAAAGCAATGTAAAATGCTGATATATTTATCATCTTTTCCTGGGTAGATGTAATTGAAGCCTCTTCACATGAGGGTTTGTTGAGTTGCAAATTATCTATTCCTAGAGTTTTTGACGTGTTACGGATGAGAGATGAGAGCTCCAGTTCAGTGGGGAGCATGTCCCACACAGAACTCATGGACCATAGCACAGCAAGTCCATGTGTCACAAGCTGCCTACACAAGCCTCTGTGTTGGCAAGTTAGGCACCAGTGCTTCTCCTCCCTCTCCAAGGTACAGCATTTGTGGTGGGTTGACCCTGGCTGGAGGCCAAGGTGTCCACCAAGCTGCTCTATCACTCCCCTCCTCAGCTGGACAGGGGACAGAAAATACGATGAAAGGCTCATGGCTCGAGATAAGGACAGGGAAAAATCTTTCAGCAATTATCATCACAGTCAAAACAGACTCAGCTTGGGGAAAAAATTAATTTAATTTATCATCCATCAAAATCAGAGTAAAAAGAGAATTAAAACCAAATCTTAAAACACCTTCCCCCTACCTCTCCCTTCTTTCCTGGCTCAAATTCACTCCCACTTTTTTCTACCTCCTCCCCCTGAGTGGCACAGAGGGACAGGGAATGAGGGTTATGGTCAATTCATCACACGTTGTCTTTGCCACTCAGAGGGACAACTTCTCACTTTTCCCCTGCTCTGGCATAGGGTCCCTCTCATGGGAGAGTCCTCCATGAACTTCTCCAACATGAGTCCTTCCCACAGGCTACAGTTCTTAATGAACTGCTCCAGTGTAGATCCCTTCCATGGGGTGCAGTCCTTCAGGATCAGAGTACTCCAGCGTGGGCTACTCTCTCCATGGGTCCACAGGTCCTGCCAGGAGCCTGCTCCAGTGCGGGATTCCTATGGGATCACAGCCTCCTTCAGGCATCCACCTGCTCTGGCGTGGGGTCATCCAAGAGCTGCAGGTGGATCTCTGCTCCA
>NW_010255538.1:0-621 GCF_000690775.1 Eurypyga helias | reverse complement strand
TTTCCTGACTGAACCCAGCACACAGTTGAAATTTTGAAGACATCTGTGTGGTTGGTTTTTGTAATAAGCAGCATTTCACATAGACTAACTGCATGCAAAGTCATGAGCGGGCTTTTCTTTTTCTCTTTTGAATGGGAAAATTATCTGTGTATCCAAGTCTATCCCTTTATATATAATATACACAAGTGTGGGGTTTTGCACATTTTTAAAATTTAGATGATCTTATTAGAGACTTGTTTCTCTCTGTCCCAAAGCACTTTTATGAAAGTAAGTGCATAGCTAAGAATTCTAAATTATTTTAAACATAATTCTCTTCAATTAATATTTAATTGCCTGCAGGAACTGAAGAACTGAACTAGTTTGAAGTTCCCAGATGCTTATTAGCTTTAAAAATCCAGGATGGTGCTGGAGATGCATACGTGAAAACTTTGGAATCCATTTTTGAGCACTTGTATTTTAAGTTTCATCCATGTGTTTTAATTAATGTGGATATTCTTTGCTAAAGCAACAGTACAGGCTTGTTGTCTTTTCAAGAAGGAGAGAGGAAGTTGCAACATGTGTAACCTTGAATGCTTTTACCCATATATTAATTACACTATTATTATAGTAATAATAATAATA
>NW_010255537.1:0-18120 GCF_000690775.1 Eurypyga helias | reverse complement strand
AAATTAAAATTAAAATTAAAATTGCCTGGTGCAATTTTCGTTCCTCCTGAATTTCAACAGTAAGGGTTAAGACATAAATCCCCTCCTGTGGCCTAACTGTTGCTCTGGGTGGGGCTGCGGGGGAGGGCCGATGCTGGATTTCCCTGCAGAACACGGATGCCGGTACCAGCTCCACCTCCGCGCTGTGGAGCCCTGTGCCTGGAATCAGCCCCTTGGTCACCGATCCCCTTCTTGTCACACACTTTCTTAGGCTCAGCCATGGAGATTTAGAAAACCAACACATGATTTTGGATAAAATCTGCCATTCTGACAATGCGTAGGGAGTAGGGGGTCTCAAAAATACGATTGAGGAGCTTATGCCTGAAGATGCTTGTGGGTATCCAGGAGGATTTGCAGATGTCTGATGGCTTATGGCAGCAGGGACATCCCCTGCTCCATGCCTCTCTCCTCCTCCCCCAAAATAGGTACAACTAGAAAAATCAGTAATAGGAAGTGAGGGTAAATAATGCTTTGAGACAGCCGGATTGGCTGGTCTTTCCCACGGGTCCGATGAAGGGAGCAGGAGGTACGAGGGACCCGAGGAAGACTGTGGTGCTGCCTTCCTCGCAGGAGGCGATGGAGGAGGGCTGGTGGGGCAGCTGCCAGGCTGCATGCTCTGCACGGCCCTGGCCCACCACGTCATGAATCGACCCCGTTACCGAAGCAATGACTTTGATTTGAAACGACCCAGGTGTGTCCTGGAAAGGGACGGCAGCTCACCCCACTGCAACGCCCCGCGCGCGGTGTGCAGATAGGTACCACTGCTTCCAGCAGCCGGCAGTGCCCGGGGCTCCAACCCTCCACGTGGACAGGGTCCTGCCAGCCAGCCCAGAGGCTCTATTTTTTCGGGAGGTAGTAGGGAGAGGAGTGGCTGAAGCCCCTCTCCCCTGGTTGACATCCTGTGTGCGTTTTGCTCTGAAATCCAGGCCTTTTCATGGGTTTTATCATCTACACAGACCTGATGGAAACACCATCAGCTCCATAAAGACATCTTGGCCTTAAAAGGTGGTGAAGAACATCACAAAGCTTTGGGAGATTCCGGTGGGGGTGTGCTTGTGAGTGGAATAATAGGGAAATGCTGTTGTTGATAGAGCTGTCTTCTGACAGAGAGCAGGAGAGTCCGCACTTTGTTCATCTCCACATTTTATAGTCTGCATGTAAAATGCAGAGTCTTCCCTACTGCACTAAGCAAAGATTTAATGCCAGTGAGCAGCAGCGAGGTATTCGAGTACTAAACTTCATTAATTTTACAAAATATGCTACAGAACATTTCCCAGCTCACTAGAAAGTATTACCATAAATAATTGAATCCAAACTGAGTGCATTTGTGATGGTTTATCCTTGCCTTTGTACAAGGTTTGCTCATTTAGTTTCTGATTTGGAAAATTCCCCCGTTTAGAGTGGATCTTTCATCGTGAGCAGGAATTAGTGAGGTTGGAAGTGCCCAGATGAAGTGGCTGTACACAGTTTCGTGCATTGAGGCACAACTGAGAGCATCCCGTCTGTTAGCCTAAAGGGGAGTGGGAAGAGGGGAGAAAACTTGAATGATGGTACCCAAAAAGAACCTAATCTGTGCCCTGCAAATGAGGGGAAGGACACAGAATGATAAATCCAGTTCAGTGTTATCACCAAAACACCTAAATTCTAGGAGACAAATGTAAACAAACCCCTACAGCTTTGGTTTGAACAGACTTGTACTCAGAAGACAGGGCAGAAAAAACGAGTGAGGTGCCTCGAGGAATTAAAGATTTACGTGTGATTGTGAACCACGCTGCACCCTAGATACGGGTGAGCTAGTTCCCTTGGAGAAAGTGACTCCAGAACGCTGGTATTCAGTCAGGAAGAGCAAGTGCAAGGAGAAGGCTGTCAGGTGAGGGAGACAGGGGACTGTGTAAGTAGTGTGCGACGGCAAAAAGCAGTAAAACTGCATGCTGCAATTGCTTGTGGGAAGTGATAGTCATACACCGAGCAGGAAGGGAGAAACGCTGCCCGTGCCTTCGCTAGCAATCTAGGGCAGCTTGGGCTTAAGGCCAGAGAGAGCTAGGAAAATTGGATGGAAGTCAGTAAGTACAGAATCATTAGGAACGGGGAGAGGATGGGCTAAGAAACATTTACAACTCTCTCTAACATGGCTGATTTATAAATCAATGAGTGTCCGCTCACCGGATCCTAGAATTTGAGAGGCATAGGGGAAGAAGTGTCATTTAATGGCGTTTTAACTAGCACTGATAGACTGGGGTAGAAACCCCTACAGCAGTTCTCTTATTAGATGGAGAAGGACAGAGAGAGACAGCCTTGTTGGTTTTTCAGAAGCTGCCTGGGTGACAAACACAACAGGAAACGTAGGACTGGGAGGTTTTGCCCCAGCTAACCCAGTGCCAAGACGTGTGGGAAGCTAAAGGAGTATCAGTGTCAGACATGAAGTAAAAATCCTAACCCAGACAGCAAGGCGGGATTGCCTGCGTGCTGGGGGGGTTGGTACGACACCCTCTTTTTGGGAATCTGGGAGTCTACAGCTGAGCTACATCACAACAGAAAATAATCCTTTTACCTTCCAGCCAGTTGCTGATTTTGCTCCTCAGAGTGCTGCTTTAATTGCAATTAAGCTGAATGCAGTTTTGAGGTTGAAATGGGCAATTACACGATCCAGAGACTTCCCGATTACACCTAAAACTGCGCTGATGAATCAACCCCAGCAAGGTGGGCCTTCCCTCTGTCACTGCTTTGCCTAAGTGCTGTTGGTCGCTGGGGCCGTTTGGGCTCACCCCGCGCCCTCACCCTGCTCACGGCAAGGTGCCGCGGAGCAGCCCACGGGTGACTTGGGACGGCGCTTGCCAAGTGGCGCAGAGCACACGGGGGAAAGCAGTACAGACAGGGAGGTGACGCGAACCAGGCCGTCTCCTTCCACAAGTGCAACCTGGAGAGACAGCGGGGCTGCAGCCCCACGAAGGCGTGCGGATGCCACAGCAACGCGGAGCGTGCGCTTAGGTGACAAACGCCAGGGACGAGCAGGGGCAGGAGGTGGTGGTGCTGCTGACAGTGAAACGAGAACAAGCCAGCTTCGGGAGCGGAGCTGCCGGCAGCTCGTGTGTCTCTCGTCATGGGAGATGGGCCCCGTCCCCAGCGGAGACTGAAGTATTTCTCGGTGCACTAAGCACTCTGCAGTACTGATCTATATCCATCTGGGTTCATTGCTATAATCGACTCTAATAATTATCTGGAAGTCTCTGCTTAATCTGTCTGGTTTTAGAATTATTTTTTTCCAGGAAGCTGCGATAAACCCATGAAATTCGATATTTCTGCTGTGACAAAGGCATGAAATGCATGAGCTTTGATCGTGAATTGCATGGGCCCTCTGCTTACAATACGGCACTCCAGCCAGATGTCACAGAGCTTGTTTTAGCAACAGAAAATTCAATCCTGACTACTACAGGAGCGTTTCACCTGTTTCTAGAGTGCCCTGAGTTTTCTGCATGGGGCCCAGGCAGTGGGATTTGCAGAGGGAATCAAGTGTTTTCCCAGCTGATCCCCTAAGCAGCGATGCCTGTTTTGAGGGGGGACTAATTTCTCTGCTCAGCACCTCTGGAAATCGGGATCCACGTGCCATAACCCTCCAAGCTTCTTTAGCGTTCTGTCCACAGCATCTAAAGTGACTTTTATCATCAAGTCCCAGACAGGGTCCTTCTTTTGGGTTGTCTGCAGAGACTTCAGGAAGGCCCACGCAAGGGTCTCCAGCAGAGCCCAGACCAATCCTCCTATCCGAGTTCCCTCAGGCAGGCAGACAACAGTCATAGGCTAATGGCTCAGCAAGTTATTTATTTCCCTGAAAGAAATAAATGTCTGTACAGACTGTGCCCAGCCCAGCAATTGTAAGTGCACTGCTGGCACAGAAGGGAGCTGTGCTCTGAAAAGGCTGGGAGCTTGCTATTATCTCCAGTGAAAGCTCGATGTTCCAGTACTTCAAGCAAATCAAACAATACTCAGAAGCTACCAAGCCTCCTTCCCTGCCTGCTCTCCCAGCAAACCACGTGCCTGCTTTTCAGAGCACAATAGCTGTCTCCAAACTATTACTTCTGAGCCAAGAGCAGGGGATGAGGCAGCGCTTGGAAATGGCTTTCACACCCTCCCTGTTCCTCGGCTTTGAGACTATCCTGATGGTTTTATTTATTGGGGAGTTCAGGCAGCGTTGAAGGGACCTTGGTGCTGGCACATCCACGCCAGAGCTTGTAGGGCACAAGGGGAAAGACCCGTGCAGATGTCTGTGGCCTTTTCCTGCAAGGTGCTGGGGGCTGGAGCACTGTGTGGCTGCTGGGAGGATGAGGCTTTGTACACCATCACGGTGAAACCCCAGGACCCATACGGGATCCATTGCCCGAAACAACAGTGGGAGGATGTGGCCTCAGTGACCAGCAATCACTTCAGGAAGAGAAGGCTGTTGGACATGGCCACCTTCAAACCTCCTGGGACTCTGCTCGGGCTGGGCTTCCCTGGCCTGCTCTAGAAGGAAACTCCTCCATTGATAACGGGATGGAAACACACAAACCAGAAACCTCTTCATGCCCAGTGAAGAATTTATCTGCCACTTTTAAGCTACCTGCTTCCATAGCATCACTTCAGTGAGCCTACCGAGGAGACCTTGAACTTCACTGACTATAATTATCCGACCAGCTTGCTGTACATTTTAGGACGGATTCTCAGCTGTTGTAGACTGTCACAGTTCAGATAACAGAAAGTGCGTTAGCAATGTGGTATTTTGTCTACTGGCCTGCAGTGGTTAATCCCACACTCTCTGCTGGGGTAGTCGTTGTCCCACTCAGTGCTTCCTGGAGGGTTTGATGCACCAGGCGAACGGGGTCCAACACTGTTTTGAAACTCGGACGAAATATGTGAGAAGTCCTGCAGGGTGGAAAGGGAAGGCAGGGTTACAGGAGCACACACAGCAGGAGAAACAGCACATCTAGTAATGTGGGATAAACGTGTTTACATGCATTGCCCCAAACCACGGCAGCGCAGGGGCAGCCCCAGGAACTGCAGCAGGTCCAAGCCCAGGACCCGAAACCACCATGGTGGGACCTGGCAGAATGTGAGTTGTTGCAGGCAGGTGTCAGTGCAGCAACATCTGTTTTACATCCCCCTTCCCCCCTCTTATTTTTCAGGACCTGCCTCCTCCCCGTGGTAGTGAACGGCTGCAGAAGACAGGATTGCCAGCCTCTGCATCGGCAGCCTGGCAATCAAACCCGTTTTTTCCACTTCAGGTGCAGCCCCCTTTGCAGTAATGTGTTAGCCCACCACCATGTACAGAAACAAGGTAAGGAACATCCACACAAGCATCTCCATCAGCTGTCACCACCAGCAATTTAACAAGGATGCTGCGGGACTGTTTTATCTGAAAGCTGATTAGCTTTCCTGATTTTTTTGTTGCCTTAGTTATATAACACCAGGCCATTTATATGTATATATAGCCAAGAGTCATGGTAGCTGCCTGACCAAGGGCATGATTTTGTCCAACATATCCAAATTAGGGCAGTGTGGGGTATTATTTTTTTTCAACTTTTTATTTTTTATTCATGAATTTATGTGGAATGAATCTTAACAAAATGCTGCCCTCAGCAACAACAGCTACCCCAATTAAAGTGATTATGAGGATCCCCTGTTACGCTCCTTTCTGGATGTAGGCTACCACTGAATTACAGAAGCCACTTTGGCTCATGTAGAGCTAAAGCCCAATCGCTGTGCTGGAGAAGGTACCTGAACAGGTTGGAAGTTAAAACCTGCTTAAGGATCTGACCTTCCCACACGTGCTGTCTCTTTATTATGGTCAGGTGTAACTGTGCTTCCACATCCCTGCTTTCCTTTGGTTTCCTTCCACTGTGATATTTGTTCCTAAATTCAGAATTTCTGTTTTCTCAAAGCCCCAAAGCGCATGGGTCACGTTATGGGAAGGCAAGCTTTGTTCGTTGCTGAAGTACCGTGCGAATTTTGTGGCATACAGCTAGCAGACACGTGAAACACAAATTATTCAGCCAGCTGGGTGAATGCTGCAGTTAAAAGTATCATCAAGTAAATGGCAGCAGCTGTGAATTCAGAGCATATGTCCTTCACCGTGAATAGTTCGTCCAGTTCCTATTCCAGATGGAGAAACTCTGAAAACCTCCTTCATATACTGGCAAGTTCTCGGTAAGGTATAGGAAATGGTTTTTTGTGGTTCTCCCCAGATGCATTTTCTTCCGAGCAGGTTTAAGGAGGAGAGACTGCTGTGCCGAGGCGGGCACGGCTGCGGATGGCTTCCTTCAGCAGGTTTACACACCGGGAGCACACGCCCATGGGACCTGCTTTGCTGCCGCGCCGTGAGCGTCGGCACGCGCAGGCAGGCATGCAAGCAGACATCGCGTGCTCTCGCCGCTCTGCCACGCAAGTCAGTTTCTCCTACTGCCAAGCAGTTTTCGGAAAAATATTGATTTTCTATTTTGTTTGTGACATTCCCTCTATCCTGTTTCTCTTCCTCCTGGCAACCCCTCTGGATCCCTGCTATTATCCCACGCCCTTCCAGCACTCCCTTTTCCTAGCAATGTCACAAGAGGGGCTTCTCACTCTCAACCCATCGTTTCAGAGGACTGGTGCCAACTCCCCCCCAGACAAGCCTGGGGGACCATGTGCACACGGAGCTTTTACCAGAGGCACCCCAGCTCCTGTATCTTCCCCGCTGAAAGAGCCTTCATTGCTCCACTGCACACACCTGCCCCATTTCAGGGGGTGCTCGTGCTCCCAGGCAGCTCAGCACTCGTGAAAACGTCACCCCCAAACAACGAGACTTGCAAACTGATGGAGCCAGACTTCTCTGGGGACAACACCGACACCCAACATTCATCCAGACACCCAAAGCATCCAGAAACCAACAGACCCAAGGGGAAGAGGGGAGATGGTGCGGTTCGTGCAGCAAACCCTCTGAGCACCCACCTGCTGCCCGGGAGGCGAGGCGTTCATGGGGGGCTGTACCTGTAGTGCCATGGGGGGGGACAGGAGGGGCTGCTGGGGGACCTGCTGCATGCTGAGGGGCTGGCTGAGGAGGGAGCTCTGCGGGTGGTGCAAGGAGAGCTGCTGGTGGAGCGGGGGGCTGATCTGGAAGGAGGGCGGCGGGGAGGCACTGATGCTGGGCAGCATGGGTTTGGAGGTGAGGGTCCTGGAGAGGCTGGGGTGGGGGTGGCCGCGGTAGTTCTGCAGGTCCGACGGGGACAAGAAGGAGCCCAGGCCGGGGTAGGGCGAGGAAGCCTGCGGTGGCATCGGGTACATGGGCTGCTTGGGGGGGATCATTTTGGAAGGTGGATTGCTCTGGGCACTTTTCGTCTCCCCCTGGTCAGCAGAGCTCTGTGGGAAAACAGAATGGAGGGTGATGAGGGAGGAAGGGAGGAAACATCATTATCAGTCCCCAGTCGTCTGTCCGACCCAGACTCCCCATGGCTCCTGCTGCTCTCCCACCAGTCAGCACACGCATTTCCAGCCCCACGGCTCGCCGGGTGACCGCAGCCTGGGTGCAGGATCTGCATCTGGGAAAGCAAAGCCCAGTAACTCAACCGCAGAGCCCGGAACACCGGAGAGGTGTTAACTGGCGTGTGGCGAACCGCCCGCCTGCGGCTCACTCCTCAGGTCTGCACAGGTGGGTGACAAAATCCCTTTTGCTTCCAACAGAGAATGAACGGGACTGTACAAACTCTGCTTTCCTAATCTTGTGCGTTCCTGCAGCCTGGTGGGGTCTGTCATGCACAGGGCAACGGTGGCCTCATGTCTGCAGCAAAAAGAGAAGAACAACGGGACGTTTTCTGGCTCGGACAACAAGGGTTTTGTCCTGCGATGGGCTCTGTAATGATACTCCAGACCCTTTCTCACCCACCAGCCAGGATCACACTGTGCTGTTCTACTCAAAGTTGCTCTTCTGTGAAGAACTGCTCACTGGAGAAACTGGAAAAAAATGAAACTATGGAGTCTGGTGACTCCGTGCTACCTGCCCCCAGTGCTGCTAGGCACAGGCCAGGCAAGACCCTCAGAGGTTTCCAGCGCAACTAAAAAGAGCTTTTAATCCTCAAACAGTCCTTTCCATCCTTTTTTCCATCCTTGCTGCTCTTCTGTTTACAAGTTAAGACAGCTTGCCGTGCTCATGTCAGTACAGGAACTTTGAGCCTTTCCAGCCCACCACCACAATCCCATGGATCCCACAGATGACGGTTGCTTTGGGACACCACATTATTCCCCACAGCAGCTGAATGTGATGATTAAGTACTGAGGGTGTGGTACAGTACGAAGGGGAAGCTTAGAAAGGAAAACAGCCTGACACACATACTCACAACCCAAGGGCAGCACATCCCCCTGAGCCTGCCAGCCCACAAGCTCCGCAGGAGCCACCCCAAATTCACAGGCAGCAAATGCCCGTGTCCCCTCTGAAGGCAGGGAGGAGGGCAAGGTGCCAGGTCCCCTGGGATGGGCATCCACGTTTGGAGGATTAGGATGGGCGGGCACTTGGCCCATTGTCACTGCCCCAGGTGTAGCCTTGCAGCACCAGGAGTTCCCACATGAACCTGAAATCCCCATAAAGTTTGCTATTAGGTGCCGAAATGGGCTCTCTGGGCTTGCCTGACAGCAGGGCGTTAAGCATGTATGTGCTCACGTGCTCATCAACCCGCAATTACGGGTCTCATCCCCTAAAACCCCTGCTCTTGGCTGAGCACGCATGGGAGAAGCAGGAACCAGGGTCCAGAAGAGCCCAAGTGCCCGGAGCAGGGTACAGGCAGGATGCTGACACCTGGCTGCTGCCCAGCACTGGCCAGGGAGCCTAGGGCTGGGGTGTCACCTTCCCCTGGGGCCAGTCCCCAGTGTCATCCACAGCGAGCCTCCTCCTGCCCTCGCCAGCACTCCCTTGTTTGCTGCACTCCCAGCTCAAGAGCTGGGCGAGGAACAGCCACGGGTGGGGGGCACAGGCAGCAGGGACCCCGTCGTCCCCAAGCAGGGATCCTCCTCCCCCGCTGTGACACCTGCTGATGAAGACAACCCAAAGCGGGGTCTGTTTTTGGGGTGCTACAGGCAGAAGGCAGCCTGGTGCCCCCCCTAACCGCATCTCTTTTAGCTCCTCAAGAAGGTGGCTAACCCTGGAATCAGTTCTGGGAGCAGGATCACGCTGTATGGCTCATGAACGTGCTCCTGCCCCGAGTGTCCCATGAGCTGCGACTCCTTCACTGCCACGTCCCGTGACGCTGCACGCGCGGGCTGTACCTTGGAGACGAGGCTGGCCCGGTACGCTGCCAGGGCTTTCAGGTACTCCTTCTTCGCGGCCTCCGTTTTCCTCTTGTACGCCTGAAAGGACCACAGAGCGGATAATAATTAATAAAGCACAACAAGGCACTGCTGGGCTCGGCTGCACCCTGCAAAAACAAGTGCATGAAAAACTGATTTCTGCTGGAGTGGGGTTTACCCCAAATCAAGCAAATAAAGCCCCTGGATTGGACCATGCTGGGATTTCTGGAGGTGTTGCAGGCCAGAGCCATCCGCGTGCCCGGGCAGACATTCATCCACATCTGCTGTAAGAGACATGGCCTGACTTCATAGGGTGAACCCAGAGAAATCAATTCCCAACAGGAACTGGGGGAAAGTGTGATCCAGGCTCTTGGAAGGCAAGAGCCCAAATTCCCACACGACCAGACTAGCTTAAAAAGTGGTGAGACATTCAGAAATTCTACTCATTCATTTTCTTGGCTTTCCTGTTATTAAGCCTTTAGAGCTCAAAACTCCAGCTCTTCTCTGCAGTCCTGACAGCCGGGAAGTGCTTTCTCATCACATAAAAGGTCAGATTTTTGCCTGATCTTGGGAGCTGGGGCTTGATGGGAAACACCAAGTATCAGGAGAGTTTGCTACCCCAAGAAAAAAATAAAATACAGCTTTGTAAGAGTGAATTATTGTTCATTCTTCCCTCTCTCCCTTGTAATGAGACATGTTTTGTGACCATTTCACAGTGTTGGTTCCCTTTCTTCCCGGAGTTTCATCCTCCACATACGTAAAAATAACAGTGTAATCCAGCCTGTCTCAAGCAGTGTGAGTCCCCATGGGGTAAAATGGATTAAACTGAGCAAGCAAGAAGAATATTTTAAAACAGAATCAAAATTTCTGCAAAAAGGCAGAAAATCCCAAGAAAAATGCTCATCAGTCCTCTCCTCCGCTAGAAACTCGAAGCTGTCCTCAAACGGTGCACTGGAAGTTGATTCAATTAAACAGATTTGCATACAATTAGTTCTGCTTTAAAAACAATGACAGCTTTCAACGCGAGAGACACTGGAGCCTAGTGGGGATATTTAGGGGATTTCCCCTGCAAAATTCCACGGCCATGGCAGCACCCCAGACCCCGTTCCAACACTGGCCTCCGAAGGGACGATGACCTTCCAGCCGTTAAACTGTCCAGCTATTAGAATTTCACTTTAAAATCACTATAGATAAATCCTATTAAAAATGGTTTGAAACCCTTCTTTTCACTGCTAAATCAGAGAGATTCCTGTAATGAAATGTCTTGACTTGACACGCTGGAGGTCTCAGATGGTAATTTTCTGAAACAGAGCGTTTTCCTAAGTTTGTTTTTGGCTTTATGGTATTCAGGAAGTATTATATTTGCTCCATTCAGAACAAAATTACATCTCAAAATGTCAGCCTGAAGAAGAGTTTGCCTGCGAAAAGCAACTATTTCTTCGAAGTGTATCAGTTCCCCTAACAAAAGCTATTTCCTTTCTCTGCCATCCTCGCCTCACCTACGTCCGCAGCCGCCGCGGCGTTCCTGTGAGGCAGAAATGCGGGGTGTCCGCCAGCTCTGCTGCTACCCCGTGCTCTTAAATGCGGTACCCGATGCCTGCACAGGGATGAAATATGAATTCCTGCCTCTCGGGCTGTGTTACAGTGGCCATAGCTGGGTGCTGATGTCTTGAAAACATATTTATGTTTTTTCCTCTGTAGCAGCGAAATATCAAGAACGGTTTTGCTTTTTATTTAAATCTGGGACAGTGGGAAATCAAAGTATGCACAGCTACATGTAGATGAATTCAATTATTAGGAAGTCTTGTCGGGAGAGAAATATGCAATTTATGGACAGTGAGAGGGCAGGTAAATGAGACTTCCTTAACCTAAATGAAAATAAATGAAAAACTAATAAATTTGGTGCCTATATTCATCTCCATCACTTGCTTTTTCTGCTACACCTTTTTTTCCCCCTTCTTCATCTCTCCTTGTCTTTTCAGAGAGTGCTGTGCTTCACCTGTATTTGGAAAGTGCTGCCGGGTGGTGTCTGAGGGATGCAAGAGACGTACGGATGAGGTGCTAAGGGACCTGGTTCAGTGGTGGGCTTGGCAGCGTTGGGTTAACGGTTGGACCTGATGATCTGAACGGTTTTTCCCAACCCAAACGATTCTGTGATTCTATGATGCAGCAAGACTGGGAAGGGGCAGCTGAGCGTGCGGGAGAGGGGGATCGCTCTGAGGAGGAACCTCCGTGCTGCTTGGGCCAGCCCCTGCTCCAGCCCTGGCCACGAGCAGGGCTACAGAGAAGGGTAAGAGGGTGAGACCATGCGGCTTGTCCTCTGATGCTCCCTCCAGCTCCGGAAGGTTCCTAGTGCTTTATATGGTTTGTGACCACAGGATCACAGAATGGTTTGGGTTTGAGGGGACCTTAAAGATCATCCAGTTCCAACCCCCCTGCCATGGGCAGGGACACCTTCCACTAGACCAGGTTGCTCCAAGCCTCACCCAGCCTGGCCTTGAACACTTCCAGGGATGGGGCATCCACAGCTTCCCTGGGCAACCTGTCCAGTGTCTCACCCCTCATTGTAAAAAGCCATCCCTAAGGGTGCTTTCTGCACCCCCCAGTGCTCCCCGAGGACACCGAGCAGCACCCGCAGCCTGCGCCAGGCACACGCCGCGCTGATGTGCCGAGAGCGGATCGCAGCAAAAACTTCTCGCCAATCCTCTGTGTAAGCGCAGCTCCAGTGCAGTATTTATAACCTTTACAATTTTAATTTAAACATTGACAAAACCATGTTACTTTCTAATTAAATCCTGTTTTCTCCCAGGGATTTTAATTTCAAAGTAATTTATCAGATTTAAGGATCCTCAAAACATTTTGCATGTTTTTCTTTCTAACCTGCCATGCCTGCTGATTTATTTTCCTTATTCGTTAGCGGGAGGATTCATTAGTCATTAAGCGAGTGGGTGGGTTGGGGGGGGGAGCAAAAATGGTTAGTGATTATGAAAACAAAAAATCAGAGCTGTAAGAAGCATATGTTGGGATCGTAATCCTGACACCTCTGTGTCTCAGCAAAGCAGCTAGTAATTGTACCGTAATGAAATGTTCTTGTTTGATAACCAGTTAATTAGGGAAGACAATTATTCCAAACCCCGCTGACGCCCACGAACGGCTCTGTGTCGCGCAGGCACTGAATGACAGCCGGAGCTGTTCTCGGTAACCTCTGCATCCCGGCCCACCTGCTCTAGCAGAAACGCTGCTTTCCAAGCCTGGAGAAGGATGAAAAGGACCCAAACTCTCCCCAAAAAATCAAGGAGTTCACTGATCCCAGGTGAAAAGGTCTCTGCTGCAATACTACGTGGAGTTTGGGGCATTTTGCTTCAAACAACTGATACACCATCAGGAGAGAAGAGGTGGAAAGAGCAGCAAAGATCTCCGGGAGGAGGGCTGAAGGACTGAAGGAGAGAAGACCAAGAGGAGCCACAGCCTCCAAATGTGATGCAGCAAAGCAAGAGGCGAGGAATGATCCTCTGCACCTACAGAGATAGGTAGACAGATAGGAAAAGAGGCAATAGGCTTGAATTGTAACGAGGGACACGTTGGCTAAGCAAGAGGAAAGCGGCCCTAACAGTAAGGATAATTAAGCACGGGAAGAGATTGCCCGGGGAGATGTGTAATCTCCACCACTGAAGGTTTAAGAATAGATTAGGCTCACATCCATCAAGAATGGTTTAAGTAGAGATGATCCTGACTTCAGGCAGCAGTATGGTCTGGTTGACCTCTTAAGTCTCTCCTTGCCCTCCTTTTTACGATTCTGCGACTGGGGTTCTTTTCTCCCAAACGTATAAATTTGGGTTTTATTCTGCTTGTAAATCTGGAGGGTTTTTCTTGTAACTATTATACACTTTCCTGCAAGATATCTCTTGGGATCATCATAACTTACGGCTTATTCATAAGACGACTCGAAAGTACTTCCTCCCTGCACGCTGGTGTCTGCCACACCACCCTTCTCTTTCCACACCGCCGTCGGAAATGCACATCACAAACACGACCACATCGTCCTTATTCCTCCCCAGGTCTTCCTCACCTCCTCACACCCTCCTCTGTATCCCTCCTGCTCCCTCACTGGGGAAGACCACCTCTGTCCCTCCCCCCATTAAAACCAACTAACCGAAGCTACATTTACTGCGTGAATCTCCGGACTAACGCCGATAGTCTGGATTGCTAAATCCTGAGGTCAGCAAGCTTGGAGAGGGGAGGCACCTGCCAACGATGCCCACCAGGACGCTGCTCATTAAGCAGTGCTCCCCCAGCTATGGCACCGAGCTGCTGAGCATCTGGCATCCCTGAGGACACCTACATAGAAGGCTCTGGCTATGGGAACTATATCTGCACGGTTTCAGTGCAAATTCATGTTGGGAAGCAGTCCTCTGGAGAATGAAAGGATAAACCCATAATCAAGCAGCAACTACCACTGATTAACGCATCCTGAAAGATTCCTGCTTTCCTCTGCCTTGACTTCATGATGCCACCTGGCTGTAAGTCATCAGTCACTCCATGTGAGGGCACAAGTGTGTTCCAGGATGACCACAGAAGACTCCAAATGAAACAGAGGAGGGTGACAAATCCAACCTCTAACCTCCAGTGAAAAGCACGCAACACTCCAGCCCAAACCATTCTATGATTCTGTTATTCACCTTCCACAGTTCTGATCTTGCTCTCCAAGAAGAGAAGTCACACTCTTGGAGCTGCTTTTAAGAGCCATTCTGACCCTTCACATCTTCCCTATCATTATCCTGGTCTCCACCAGACCTCTCTTGAAACCTTGCTTGGGATTGGTGCTTTCACCCTCTCCGGTACGTGGCTTTCCTTGACACCCAGAAGATGCTGAAACCTCCTTCCAGGCCAGAGCAACTGGTTGGACCCTTCCAGCCCCTCACTGGCAGGGTTTTGGGGCAGCAGCAGCAGGGAACTGCAGGCAGCGGTGGCTCCACCGCTGACAGCTCTGTACAATGCTGGACGTGGGCAATGCTGCAGGCGGTTCCCATGGGATCTCTGTGATGGCTCTGCCATAATACAGCTTTACAGCTGGCCCAGGATGCCTCTGTCCTACCACAGATATATGCAGTGTCCTGTCACCAGGTGATGTATCAGGTTCAATGAGCAGATGGATCTGATTAGATGGGTGATCTATTATTTTCTGCTGAGCGAGTAATTTTTCTGCCAGGTAATTTATCCTTGGAGTGTGAACGTTGTGTTATTCTTCAGCCTGTGGATTTGTACAGGAAAACCACATATGCATTTGGCCATGGAATCACTCAGCATTAGTGAACTGGTGCCGGTGAAGCAGGGCTATTGCGAGCAAGAACTCATCCCCAGCACCTCGTGTCCCCACTGAGCCCCAGACTCATAAACTCAACTGGAAATGCTAATTTGTCCAGTTTTGCTTCTGCTCACTCAGGATGGGAAGCCCTGGATTAGCCTGAGGTTCACTCAACAGATTGCTCAGAAACTTCTTGAAGCCTCTACTCTGAATTTCCAGGGTGTAGGGGAACACCGACCCATGGCTTTGAACTTGTTGCTGGATTTCCTAATGAAAAGATGCAGGTTCCAGAGGCATCTTCAGCTGCCAGCTTGGAGTGTTCCCCATGCTCCATCATCACCAGGCTCCGAAACAGCGTCTTTTTCCCCCAAAATACAGTGGGAAGGTGCTCAGAGAGGGAATAAGAGAACATGGCAGAAAAGAGCAAATCCCACTGGTGACTTCTCAGTATGCTCTGGTGACTTCCAGGCTCATCGTCCAAACGAAATCCCCCTGATGGAGAACAGGCACCCAGGGCTTGAGCAGAGATTGCCTGTGGCAGGGCTGGTGGCCCCGCGGAAGGAGGGGAGTGGGCTGCAGCCCTGCCAGGTGGCACGGGCTGGGACCAGGCTGGGAGCACAACGGCTCCAGGGGGAAAAATCCTTCCTAGTGAATTAGCAGAGTTTTCTCCATCTAGTGCTCAAATTCTTCTAATGCCTCTCAAAACAGGCAGCCCTTCTAAACCTCGCTGGATAACGCCGCAAACGCCGGTCGGTATCTGCTAACGAAAAAATCACACCACGGCACGGGACTTGGCGAGCCTCGAGCAGGGACCCGGAGCTGCAGGCGGATTACTACGCCAGGTACCCCATTTGATGATAATGGCTGAATTAGCATTTCACTCTCCACCAAAGTCTAAGCTATCTCTACAGGAACAGCTGCTAAACTATTTGCAAAGTTCAAAGAGTACGTATTAATTTTTTTTTTTCCCCGAGTCACATTCTTCAGATTCCCATGTAAGCTTCTTAGAAAGGGCCACGCCAGCTGTTGAAGAACGAAGATTACAACATCCTGCTAATGCAGCGCCGGAGATATTTAAAGGTATTGTTATTTATTACTGTTACGCATGCACGGCCACACTGGAAGGGGTTAAAATGGGGAAGAAAACGGCGCTTTGCCGAACAGGTGTCCTTGAGCAGTACCCAAGGACACGGAGATTGCTAATCCTGTATTCCACAGCATGATCAAATCACCAGGCAACAGATATAAATAAAAAAAGGCAGGAAATAAGGAAATTTAGATACAAGTGTGTCAGAGGGAAAATGAAGATTCATTGTGAAGAGGCTGAGAAGAGAAGAAGAAGGAACAAAATGACAAAGGCACAAATGATAAACCAGTAAGAACGAAAGTTTTTTTTGGAGAAGACTCTCTGTGAAATACATGTCTGTGACAGCAGCAGCCAAATCAAAGATGCTCCTAGATTATACGGTTTCTTGAATAATATGCATTCTGGTTCCCGCTCGCTGGTGCACAGGGAAAAAACCGCATCTGAAATGGGACGTGAGCAACCTTTATTTTGCTTGTTTCATCAGGAGGAGAAAGCAAATTTGCTTTGTAGGAGCAGCAGCACCTGCTCAATGGCAAATAAATAGCTACAGCTTTGATATTACAGTACATATAATCATTAGCAGCACAAATGGCAGAGGGTTAACCCTCTGTGTGCCAGCCTGAGCTACGTGGAGAAGAGGTGGCGTTTCGCTTCCGCCTGCACCCCACACTCCGCAGCACTCCTCTGCATGGATGGACACGTCTGCAGGCACAGCGGGGCATGTGCTGGGGCTGCTGGCACGTGGTGAGGGATCACAAGTCCAAAATACCCTGGCTGAGGTTGGGTTTATGGGCCAGCTTGCTTTGAACCCCCTCCCTGCCTGCTCCCTGCCTGTTCTGCCTGCTGTTCTCCCCCAAGGCAGGAACCAAAACACACCCAGGGCTGGGGAAACACTGTGCCCATTGGGAAGTGGAAAATTAAGGTAGGGATCCTCTTCTGAAACAGAAAGTAACAGTGATGTGAATGACTGCTTAAGAAGTGCATGGTGGGGCTGGGGCCTGCACATCGACCCCCTGGAGATGTGAAGCCCCAGCCCCAGCCTGAACATCTCGGAGGTTGTGAAGGATCCAAGTTTGGGATCACAGCCCAGCCCCAAATCAGATGCCTCACCTCAAATCCACCCTCTTTTCTCCTGCCAGGAAGAGGGGAAGCTATCTTTAACTAAAACCTTGAGCAGGAACATCCAGATCTGGCTCTGGCTTGCCTACTTTGTCAGTGCTGTACTGGTTTTCCTGGGTGGGTTTCTGCATGGCTTTCTGCAGTGAGGATACGAAGATATCCAAAACACTGCTGTCACTAGAGCTAGGAGCAGCGCACTGGGTGAGGAGGAGCAGCACACTTCCCTTCTCCACCTTCCCACCCCTGCCCAGAGCACGATGCTCCTGCCCCGTGGTGAGCCAAACCATGGCCCGGTGCAGCCACATGGCAGCCTGGACACCCAGGTCCCAGCAGGATTTTGGCCAGTGATGACATCACCACGTGGCTGTCCTGCTCCGTCACCATCCCCTCCCAAGTTGTGCCAAGAGCGTGCTTGGCATGGGGTGGTGACCTTCAGCGTGAATGCTTCATGTCCTGCAGTCCTCGGGAGAAAGGCAGTACAGCCTAGGCACTTTCATCTATTAAAGACATTTTCTTAACGCTTTTTATTTGCTTTTTCCTTTTTTTCTTCCCATTGCATTGCCTAACAAATCTAAACAAACTTGACTGGGGATGCTGGCAGGGGAAAGGAAACAGGGACCAAATAAACTCGCTTCCAGCCAAACACTTCAAAAGTGAACGTGCCCCACGGCACAAGCCAGCAATACAGTCCCAGAGCTAAAGACAAACAGCGTCCCTCCAGCCGGAGTCGCGGGCAGGGAGGTAGCTGTCGTGGGAGTAAAGTTTACAGCTGGAGACAAAGACAGGAAGTTAATATTTAAGCATTCAGACAAGGAACAAATGACTTAATTAAATCAATTACAGAGGGAGAAATGGAGCCACTTAGAAAGCGTGTGTAAAGAGACAGCAAGGCTGCTACTATCTCATAAAAGAGAAGAAGGAAGAGTTAGCAGGGAAGATAAACGGACTGGTTTAATCCCTGCTGTTAATTAAGAGCTGAGCGTTTGCACTGTGCTGAGTCAGGGTCACGCCAGCACTTCCATTACATAAACCACATCTGCAGCCGAGCTCGGTGCCCAGTCTACAGAGATACTTGTAACCAGATGGAGGAAGGGAGAGGCGGACCGAGATGTTGGGTGGGATGAAAGCAGGAGAAAGGGGTGACAAAATTTTTCTGTGCTCCCAAACCTCCCACACCTTGCACCAATAGTCCAATCCCAGCCCCTGCCTTCCAGGCAGCAGGGTTGGGGCCAACCTGCTGCACAGAATCACTAAGATTGGAACAGACCTATCAGATCACCCAGTCCAA
>NW_010255536.1:21390-23819 GCF_000690775.1 Eurypyga helias | reverse complement strand
CCCCAGTTGAAGGGAGAGGTCATATACTCTAAAATTTTTACACTTTAATGTCTATGAAAGTGGTATTACACATTTCAGGTCATACATTAATCATACCTCTTTACAGTGCACAGCTGTAACTCTACGAAGTGAGTGCTACTTCAAAAAACTATCAACAACAAATAAACTTTGTTCTTCTCTGGGTATACAACTCTTTTTAGGAAATCAGAACCACCATGTCTCTCTGTTTGCCTTCAGTTTTAGGGTAGGTTTCAGTCCATCTGCAGATAACCATATAAGAGCTAGGCACCTACTCTAAGCTGATCGGCTAGGATCCCTCTATAAGCATTAGAGACATACAAGGTATTCATCCCATTATGGGCATCTAGCTTTAGGTACACGCTGTTCCTGGAGATTAATTTCTCTAAAGCTAGGTAAGATGCATTGTACCAGAAGTGAATTACATGGAATTACAATCTTCTGGTAAATAAAAAAAAAAATTACTCACATACCAGCACCGTTAACCACCTGAAGAACAAAATAAAACAAGCTCCACCCTCACCCTACCCCACAAAAATCCTCAGAAAAAATTCATTTTTAAAAGTCACCAGGGTTAAATACTAAAGACATGTTTTCTGTCTCTGTGATTCAAGGATGAAGGATATCTTCAGTAGGAAGAAATCACACTGGAACAAATGATAGCTAAAACTAAAGCAAAAGCAGAACTATCCACTTCTCTGGTTAGATACTGCAGAATTTTAAAGTCTATGATGTCAACCTAACTCCCCATACCTTCCCTAGAGATGAGGTCCTGTTTTTATGGCTCATTTTTACACATCCATGGAAACAGTTTTTTCCATGAGATTACGGTGTTAAACCATTCAACAGATACATCTTTTCATAGTTGCTAAAATGGCCCTTTAAAAATATGTTCTTCCATTTATGTGTCCTACTATATGCCCCAATAGTGAATCTGAAATTTTAGAAAAATTGCCATTACTGCAATTTTGCAAAAATTTAATGAGAATTTCTGTACATGCTTAATACAAATTTCTCAGAAGCATGAAGCTCATAAAAAATGCCATTTTGAAAGAGATCTGAATGGATATTAGCCTTTCAAAAGCTGCCATTTTTTTTTTTTTTAAATGGTTGCTACCATTCCAAAAATATCTTAACATTTGGTTATGTTACAATTTTCATTTGAGAGTTGAGGAGTAGAAAAGTAAAGGAACAAGAAAATTAAACATGTGCAAAATATAATTTTACTGGTATGGGGTTTCAAATGTGACAGTATAATTGCTACAGTCTAATAATGTGACTTGAAGAATCATTTACTAGCCAGTGTTTGCATGAACAACATGTGGAACATCCTTCAAGTGCTATTGTTAATTGTCTGTAAAAACCTTCATTCTATTACAGGTGTTAGGTGTTGCATCTTAAGACCTCACAGGGGCTTAGATAAACTACAATTGTTGCTAAGAATTGCTTTCATATGGTGAGTCTGGAATACTGAATTTTACAAATTCAAGTTAAAACCATTCAGCAGTTTGAAAGTCAACTGTTAAGGTATTAGTAATTAATTCTGGAATGGCTATGATTTCCAAAAATTTAGGGAAAAGAAAATGAAAAATTATGGCCAAGAACAGAATTAGCAGAAACAAATTCTTCATAGGATACCTTAACCTTAAATAATCTCATCAGGAAAAATGTTTAAACCAGCCTGGACAAAGCAGTACATAGTGAATTATGGGGAATATTCTTATCAATGGGTTTCATTAATCTCTCTCTTTTTTTTTTTTAAGAGGTTCATGTTTGCAAAGTGTATATGTTTACTTCTGATGAAGTGTTTCAATATTTTTACAAATAAAAAGGGGTTCCACTGTAGCTTTGCACAAACATATATTTTTTCCAAAAAATTCAGAATTAAAGTTACAGCCTCATATTAATCAGTCAGATTTCATGGATTCTACTATATCTTGGTAAGACAATGGTAGAGGACTTCACAAGGATTCTATTTTCAAAAATTCCTGTTAAAAGTCTATTAAAAATTAGAGGTTTGTAGCTAATCCTTTTTTTTTCTTTTTTAATCAAAATCTTTATTACACCACAACTTTGAAGATTTGTACTAATCTTTGGTGTATTCCATAGTGTTTGAATAAAATTAGAGAAAAGTAAAGTAAATAAAATATTTTCAATTCAACAGGTCTCTCCTAAAAATAAAAAAGTCTTAGAATCAGCATGTTAAAAATTAGAGGTTTGTAGCTAATCCTTTTTTTTTCTTTTTTAATCAAAATCTTTATTACACCACAACTTTGAAGATTTGTACTAATCTTTGGTGTATTCCATAGTGTTTGAATAAAATTAGAGAAAAGTAAAGTAAATAAAATATTTTCAATTCAACAGGTCTCTCCTAAAAATAAAAAAGTCTTAGAATCAGCATGAAAGAAAAA